>NC_073744.1:17432979-17466414 GCF_029784135.1 Toxorhynchites rutilus septentrionalis | reverse complement strand
GAGTTCGGGAAGATATGAGATAAAATGCTTGATTAAGCTGATATTTCTGAATTGCTTCGCAACGATATAACGGTGCGACATTTCATTTCATAGAACACAATACGTTTCACGTTTGTTTATCGAATGACAATGTGAAGCGTCATTTCCGGCAGGATAAATATCAAACACACTTTCTTCAAATCGTTCCATTCGTTCTATTTTATCGATCACATTCGAACAGACAAATATCTTCACTTCGTCCGGTTCGTACTGACGAGCCGCTATATCTGATAGTTTAAATACATGGTGTTGTCTGCGCCCAGGTAGTTTCTGAACAGAGTTTCAGAGTAATGAGTATAGATTAGACTGTAGAAGTATGAACCTTTTTATTATTAAAGTTTTTAAAGTAAGATTTTTTAACAGTGCATTAAACATGCTATTCTTTCTTTCGTAAACATGCTATTTTGCATTAAACATGCTGTTTGATATGATAATGAAAATTGTGATTTTAATGTAGTTTCTTCTATCATAAGTACCATGTTTCAAAAAAATCGGAGAAATTGAGTCAGCGGCCGGCTGATTTGGCGTGGAATTGCTCTATATGTTATCAAAGATTACCTCATACTCGAATTTGGATAGGACGCGATCATACTATCCGGAAGCTTCAGGATCGACTCAAGACTGTCGTAGGTTTTAAACGGAATGCTGGAGTTCTTCCTCTGCAGTGTGCCGTACTGATGGTGGTGCGGATAGTTAATGCCAGGAGTGGGCATCGATACGGCGCTATTTGTCGGTGTAGCGTTTCCACCGCCGCCATTATGATTATGATGATGGTGCTGGTGGTGGTGGTGGTTGTGATGATGAAGATCAGTCGTGCTACCGAACTTGTACTGGACACTCATCGAGGGTCCGAGGGTTGGCGTGGAGCCGTAGCGTTCGCCGAGGTCCGCCAGTCGACCACTGCTACCGCCGGTAGAGCTGGCGAAATTTGGTGTATTACATTTGTAAGGAACTGGTTTGAATGCGATCGGTCGGATCACTTGTTTGCCCTAGAAAGAGTATGTAGTTAATGAAATTTAGTTAGCCAAAGCAATAACAAGCACGAAAATGATACCAACCTTCCCCAGGATTCCGCTGCAAGACTGTATCCTAGGCGGTTTATCGTCTTCGGACAGCAAGCTGTTGCCCGTCACTGCTGGCGGTTCCTGTCCGGGGGTGGATGATACTCCTGCTAAGCCACTAAGCTTGACAGCATTGGTTACATTGCTTGCCGTTACCTTTCCGTATTGTGCATTTTTGTTGTTATTCTTTTCGAAAATCTCTCGAATGTTCTCGAAGTGAGCCTTCCGTATACTACTTTCGCTCTGATCTCTGCTATTGCCACTATTGCCGCTGGTAGCGGATCCTATCACTGTGGCAGCCGATAAGCTTTGCTTGCTGAGGAAATCGGAAATTCGCTTCTGCTCTCGGCGGGATTTCAGCGTCCCCGTGAAGTTGGTCTGCACCAAACTAAGGGCGGACTTACCACCGATCGAAACGAAGGGGTTGTTTTCTAACGAGGACGATCGGTAGTGACCCTTCGGTCGGATTGGGCTTTTATAGGATGAGGCTGACGGCGAGGGCGCTATGACGAGTGACGACGGTGCGCCGTGGTGCGAAGATTCCATGGCATTTAGTCTGTTGGGAGTAGAAAAATTCAAATATGAGGTTTGGTAAATTCGTTGGTATACACGAGTACAATTTAGATATGATTCACCGCAATAATATGAATTTCAGTATGTTCAAAGATAATACTGATTTGTCTCAAATTCCAAACACTTTTTTACCATTAAATAGGGTCTCATTACCTAAAATGGCACTGTTTCGCGAGAGTAAATTGATTTTTGAATGCAGCAGAGTCTTCTCTCCACTTAAACACAATAAAATTGGTTTGCAAATCCCCACCCACGGTAGGGAACTAACAATAGTTTAAATTATATTTGACTCGAATTCCGATCACCATTTTTGGCACAGGATTATTGTGACAGGGATAGTTTTATCCACAGGATCGGCGGGATCAACGGAGGACTTCTATTTAGAAGGTTATTTTCGGGAATTGAACATGAATCAGGAAAAGTTCCATAATCAAGATCCTTCTCCATTGTTGCTCCACAACAAGGCTGTCCTTCTATCCAATTAGTGAACTATTTATTTATAAAATAGTGTGATTTAACATTTACTGTCCGGAATTCGAGTTATGCTAAACTTGATTCATATTACGAACTAGACTGACCAAACAGTTCAGAAACGAAAACGGGACACGTAAGCCCAAAAAATAATCAAAATGTCATATTTTTTGAAGAATTTCATTGAGTGAATAAAAATAAATAAATAAAAAAACATAAAAAAACAATCAGTCAAACTTTCTTAGATGTACTTGTTTTGATTTCCACAACAAGGGAATGTTCAGATGCTGAAGGCACTGTGCGAAGGAGGTTATGGTTTTGGTGATTTTGTTATAGAATTTGTCACATTGCAGATCAAAGTTCTGTTTGGCAATTATAACAGAGTTTGTGGTTTGAACACTGATATATTCAATATATTTTAATTCTGTATTTCGATCGATTCGAACGACTTGATAAAATTCGATTCTGTACTCCGTTGTTTTTGCATTTCGGTCGATCTGCTTCTCTTCGAACATTAAATGGGCAAAACGTTCGAAATAGGTAAAGCGAAATTATAACTCGGGCGAAATAATGGTTTCAAACGAAATGCAAATCCGGTGGAATGAAGAATAGGGGTGGCTCAGCAGTGGGACGACTCGATGTGCTCGTGTTTCGCTCGTGCTGTTGAAAATGAACTCGTAGGGCAAGTGGTTAACATAATACTATTATTTTTATTCCATTTTATCCATTTTTCAATGTATTCCGATGCAATATCGTTAAAATATCCATAGTTTCAAGACATTTTGCCTCCTGTATTTCACCTAAATCAACTTCTTTTGACGTAGGACTACTTTTTCAGTAAGGGTACCAAATCAGAATACATGTTTTTATGAAATAGTTTTATAATTAATAACTATTTTTGTTGCAAATCAATAGAATTGGAAACTCGCTGAAAATTGTTTTATATGTTTTACACTATGATTTTCTAATCCATAAACGATTTAATTCAACAAAAATAGGAAGCACACGAATGTGCACCCATGACCGAGTGGTTAGCGTCTCACATTATCGTGCCGGGTGTTCGGGTTCGATTCCCGTTCTGGTCGGGGGATTTTTCGTCAAAGAAATTTCTTCCGACTTGCACTGTGGTCACGCGTATTCTAGAGCTTGCCCCTCGGAATGCGTTCAAGGCGTGTTATTTGGCTTAAGAAATCTCAACTATGTATTAATCAGTGACGCTAGTTAATGCATACGTTGAGACGGCAAAAGTTCCACAGGGAACGTTAACGCGATTCAAGAAGAAGGAAGCACACGCATTTTTCCACACATTCGTTCTGTGTATTTCTGTCTCTACCTACCCATGCTTTCTATTCCGAGGAATAAGGGTAATGGTGAGGTATAATTTTTTATATACCACTGCGAATGACGCGTGCGTAAATCGCTTGCTAGAAATGTAAATGCAGCGTACGTTCGTAAAGACACTGTGGAAAGAGAAGACACTGAAAATTAACCCTGTCCGTTTATAACTTGTTGGGTATATAAGCCATTCGCGATTTCTAATACTAAGTCTCGCTCCAACTAGCGAGCAGTCAGCAGTCTCACCTAATGCTGATGTCACACATTACGGGTTTTGATCCACACAAACTTCAAAAGCGGAATCGTTTCACGTGCTGAATTGGTCTCATATGCTTAAACAGTTCAAAATCTGTATACTGTAACATTTGAAGAATCTAAATATAGTACGTTATGTTTCATTGGATTGGCAGCCACCCAATACAGAAAGTTCTGCTTGTTTAAAAGCCCCTCAGGTGGAAGCGATTCTCAAAATTAATCATGAAATCGCGTGTAATCGGGTTGTCTGAAGCATTTCTGCACAATTTTTTTTGCGATTGGTATGAACACGTCCGTTAATGTGATTTTGTAGAGATGGTACTCAAAGCGTAGCAACAACATAAAGGGTGTGTCACATCAAATTGCATCACGGAAAAAACGCTGTAGAAATTAAATTTTTAGGAATTATATCTTCAGCTTTCGCTTATAATCAGATAAGAGTGTATAGATCACGTTGGCCATGCATCACTGTCAATTTTTCGTAAATTTGGAAAAATGTCGTCGAACGAAAAAGAGCGTCGTGAATTAATCCTGTGCACTCATTTCAGAATCCGGAGTTGTCACATTGGGACATCGGTAAGATGCTGGAAATCGTCCAATCCACGGTCAGCAGAGTACTAAAACGATACTTCGAGAACCTAGCCATCGACCGGAAGGTGAAGAACGGCAAAAATGGATGCTCCGTCAGTGAAAAAGATCACAAGCGCGTAATTAAGCAGTTTAGACGTGATCCGAGAAGTTCGGTCCGGGATGTCGCCAATAAGCTGAATTTGTCAGGTTCATTCGTCCAGCGGACCAAGCAGCGGCCTGCGTACATACAAGGTTCAGAAAGCTCCTAACCGCGACGAAAGACAAAACATGGTGGGGAAGACGCGAGCCCGGAAGCTGTACACCGAAATGCTGACGAAGACGCATTGCCTGGTAATGGACGACGAAACCTACGTTAAAGCGGACTTTCGTCAGCTGCCGGGCCTGTTGTTCTTCTCCGCAGAGGACAAATTCAGCGTTCCGGAGGAGATTCGCAAGCAGAAACTATCCAATATTGCCAAAAAGTACATGGTGTGGCAAGCGATCTGCTCTTGCGGAAAGCGGAGCGCCCCCTTCGTGATGACCGGCACGGTAAACGGGCAGGTTTACCTTAAGGAGTGCCTACAGAAGCGCTTACTACCACTATTGAAGCAGCACGAGGGCCCGACCATCTTCTGGCCGGATCTCGCTTCGTGCCACTATTCAAAGGACGTGTTGGAGTGGTACGAAGCCAACGGGGTCACCTTCGTGTCAAAGGAAATGAACCCGCCCAATGCACCGGAGCTTCGCCCAATAGAGAAATATTGGGCGATTATGAAGCAGGCCCTCCGGAAGAACCCAAAAGTTGTCAAATCGGAGGCGGACTTCAAGAGAAAACGGATTTATGTTCAAAAAAAACTACAACCTGACGTTGTACAGAACCTTATGGACGGGGTAAAGAGGAAGGTGCGAGCATACGGGCTTTGGCTCGAAGTATGAATAAAAAGAAAATGCCAAAAGTTGTTTAATAGTTTTTATTTTACTGTCTAAAATTTTCAAAAGGATCGGTCTACTGGGCGAATTTCTACAGCGTTTTTTCCGTGATGCAATTTGATGTGACACACCCTTTATTTGCGCACAGACCGCTCCGATGACTGAAACTCTTACTCGTTCCAATTTCAGGTGACCTTCAACTCCTATGCCTTTCAATTGCGCCGTCAGAATTGTGCTTCCTGAAGCAATCACAAAATAAAACCCATTCGAATTGCTTTAAGGCAGTAATCTAGACTAGAAATTAAAAGAAAAAACTTCTATTCATATTTCTGAAATTTAGACATCCACATAGAAAATACTTCTTGAAAATCCCATTATTTACCGAGCCATTTCAGTGATGCAGCATCTAATCCAGCACGGCCGTAACAATTAACTTCAAGCGCGTTTTTTTGCGCGAAACTAGTTTTTTTTTCAAACTGGCCTACACGATATCTCAAGTATCTGTCAAACCGATTTTGTCGAATTTTTATGAATATAGTCTGTATACATAAATCAATAAAAAATAATATTTTTTCAAATTTTACATTTCTCTGATGTATCTCTGATAACCATTAAAGGGTGGACTCGATTATATACAGTCTCCAATTGCTTTTCACTGTATATAATCGAAGTGAAAATTTGAATGATATGAAAATTTTAAACAGGGTACAGTAGCGAAATTTCCAATTTAGTGGATTTGAATAACATTTAAGAAGTGAAAAACTCAAAAGTAGTTTTAAGGTATTATTCTTAATTTTAACCAAAACAAAAAAAAAATATAATAAACTTGAATGTCCCTGTCAACCAAATTAAAGCTCTCTAACCGCTCTGCAATTCGGCCTTTGACACCAAACTTCTATCTTTTATATTTCGCTGCAATATAATTTTCAACAATTTCTGGTGAATCTTCAACTAGAATATACGAAAAATCACGATTTTTACTTCACTGTACTCATAATGGCCAATTAATTTTCAGTTTGACGTTGAAAAATTTCATTTTCACTCAAAAATATTTGAAATATAAAAAAAATAAATTTGTTTTTGAATTGTATATTATCGAGTTTAAAATTTCATATAGTCGAATCATATATAATCGAATCAGTATATAGTCGAGTCCGACCTGTATAGTGATTGAAAAAAGAAATTTCAAGACGTCATGATACCGGCCTTTCACCCTATATCCACCCGAAGCAGTAAACACGAGAATTGATTTGAATAATTCCGTAGTCTTGCGTCGACAACCCGGTCTTCTCTTGGATACAACCTTCTGTATTTTTTCAAAAACACTTGCATCTCTCCTATTCAAAAATAATTCTTCCCTTTTATGTTGAGAAATTCTAAAAAATCATAAAAAATGAGACTTTAACTTTAATGACAGATACATCATCTCTTTAAACTAGGCGAATAAATGTTCGATAGGTCACTAACTAATCTCTGGTGAAAAGCAACTTAAGGCATGGGTTTCCTAATTAATCGTAGTAGAACAGAACATTATTGCAATGTTTTTCCTTTACTCTCAAAATACGGTACAAATGGACAAAAATACGGAATGGCCCAAAAAGGATCGAAAAAACGATACCGTCCCGTTCAAAACGGTCCGTTTGGTCAGATAACGATGTTTGTTTTTACGGAATCTGCTAACACCAACAATTTATGCTGGTTCTGACGGTCACATTTTTTATAAATACTTATTATTATGAGTTATAGACACTATCGATACCTGTAAATGGTGTTATACGGAATACAGAGAATGTCGGGGTTTTCATTATTCAATGATTTACAACATAAAAGTTCAGTAAATTTATATTTCTAAATAAAGTGTTCGAAATTTGATTCTGTTCGGGAATATGAGTAAAAACGATACATTTGAAACGCACAAAAACAATAACAAATATTCAAAAATTAATCTTGGATCATATCGCAACGTTGGTGAGAAGATCTCAACTTTCCTGCTGCTCTTGTAGTGAAAATACTACCAACAAAATGAAACCTTACCATCATTTCGCACCATAATGTATCATTCTCGAGACCGCTCGCGTTATGCAACACAATGGTACACTATGGCCAAGAGATAGATCTGCTAACGGACACCTCTGTCCTCCCCCTTCCGCAGTTGGTTGACGAAGGCACGGGGTGGAGATGCAAAAGGCTGGTCGGTCTTCAAGATTCTCACGCTCGCGCCGGACCACGCCGCAGCAAACGATGGAGTTTACTTGATACAGCATTCCGTGAAACGAAACCAACACCACGCTAACGAAACGAATCATAGTCCCGCGTCGCTGGAGAGCTGGAGCCGCTTGGCTGGAGGCTGCTGAGGCTGCCCACAACAGCAAGGCAACAAGAAATCCCAGACGTAATTTATTTTATTGCCTGGCAGCTATTTTGTTTTGTTTTGTTTTGTTGCTGAAATCTGTGACTCCCTTTCTGCACACATTCTCACAGGAGTTGGCCATTCATCTCTCTCTCCACAGCCGAACCCGAACCCGAGCGCGGTGTGGCACACGGTCAGCAGTAACCTAACCCCCGGGACAGTAAAACTGTGCAGACGCAGGGTACCCCTTTCTACACTCCCCATCGGGTCACTCTCATAGCACTGGCTCATGACGGCAGTCAAACTTAATTATACGATTTGAAACGATGTTTTTTTTTGTGTTTTGTTTTCGCGAGTTGGTGCTGGCTCAAAGGGAATCTAATGGCGGCGACGGCGGAGACGTCGGCTGGGTAAAGTTCAATGCTACCCCCAATAATGCTTGTGTCCACATGCTCTAAACGGAATGGGAAACTTTCACACAAACCACAGAGCACACTGAGACCGAAAATAGACTCTGAGTGGAACTGCGAGGGGTTGCAAATCAAAGCACAAGTGTTCGCGGTTCGGCTGCAAACAATGGTAGTTGGCCTTGATCCAAAGCTTTTCAGCAAATGGTGGAACACGTGTGCCTCACGAGATTGTTCGTTTGGTATGGCGGTTGTTGGCGAAACAGCTTCTCAATTGAATACAACGATCGCTAGACAGGCTTGCTTCGATGGTTTGATCCGTGAGTGGGTCAGCTGGTTGAAAGATATATTTGAAAAATTACATCGTTAAACTCTTTGATAATGATTTTATGGCCCTGAAAAGGGACGTTTTGTTTGGTTGTTGGGTATTGTATGTTAACTCCACCAGTGTTTACCGAGTAATGATGGCAGAAGGATGGTAAACAGTCGTTGGATGATCAGATAAAAAATACCGAAGTGGAACGAGATATGATGAAAACCGCCCTCTGTGATCCTAGACGAGAAGCCTCCTATGTATGTATAATAAAGAAAAAAAGCTCACCAATGTAACATAAGATAACTACCAATATCGAACACAATTATCATTTGTCCTCATCAGTAAAAACATGAGAAAACATATTTAAAATGGAAAAGGTTTTTTTTAATAATTTTTTATTTCTGAGTGTTTATTCAACCCAATGCGAATTTTAATTAGACAAACAACACCTAATATATAGGAAATCACTTTTTCGAATATTTCTTCACTTTTCCAATTTTTCTCGCCGTATAAATTTCCATTGGGTGAAAATGAACACAAAAAACAGACAGCTTAAACCAAACGACCCGTTCTCGAGTGGGAAAACACCTTGGTTTTTAATTTTAGGAAATTAAAATAAATCGTTTCATATATCATGTCATTTTTAACACAACTACTATCATATACAATTTTACACTTACACTTGTGCTAAATTTTTCACAATAAACGATCGGTCATTGATATGAAATTTCACGAAGCAACCCCCGACATGCATATATTTGCAATGCCGATTTCGCCCAGGCAACTTGGTTTCGATGTATCTATTAGGAAACACATTTCGGTAGGCACAGAAGTTCCCCCTACTTTCATGTATTTGCAATATCGATTTTCCCCAGGCAGCTTGATTTAGATGTCTCTGTTAGGGACCCGCCACATGTGTCGTCAATTTCGACCAACCAGAAGTGGGTATTTCCGTTAGGATGGGGGATGAGATTTTTCAATTGTTCGATAATTAGTTTCGTGACATATATTATTTTCTTCAATATAAAAAATTGTTATGGAGTGCCGAAATCGATTGACGCAAAAATTTCATCAATTCATCATGAAATGACTGAACAATAAGCGTTTGAAATTGGACAATTTTCAAGACGTAATCCTACGTCAAAAATGGTTCATGGGATTGAATATATCCTTAATTGGAGTGTTTTTGGATTAACATAATTTGTTACACGAATTTAACCGCTTTACCTACGAGCAATTCCAGTTGAAATCGTCCTAAAATGCAGATTTTAAAAAACTTGTATTTTTGACTCGAATGAAAGTTTGTATTCCGTTTGGGTTGGAGGAAATATGAGTTTTCCACAGCAATTGGGATTTTTTCGACGGAAGCGTAACTTTTGAAAAGGGCTTATCGATTTTAGTAAAAGAAATCTTTGATAATTTATATCTCAAAAATTTGTGACGTTCCGTAAAAGTGTTTTAGAAAGAGTTATAGATTATTGATGTTAAAATGTGAAAAAATATATACTGAACAAAAAATTAGTACTCTTTTATTATTTACAAAAAAATTTTAATTTACAATATCTAACATATATATTTTTAAATTTTGTTTTCAATTTTCATATAAAAAAATGAGTCCAAAAAGGTAAAAGAAATGTTTAGAAATGTTTTTTTCAAATATCTCGAGAATGGCTGCATTTAGAAGGAGATTGATCAAGAGCTTTTTTATTTTAAATCATATCAGGTTTCATAATTTGTGGCTTAAAATGATTGTTAACATACAAAAATTTGAAGTTTCGAGAAATCATAAAAATTTGATGTTCCACAAAGTTCGTAAAAAATAGTTTTACCATCTTGTACCTATTTTTTAATTTTTCTACATGACTTCTACTTTATATGAAAAAGTTAAAAAAAAAATAAAAATATATATTTCAGATATTGCAAATCATTTTTTTTTTGTAAATTGAAAAGAAGTGTTAATTTTTTTCTCAGTGTATATTTTTTCACGTTTGGACATCAATAATCTAGAACTCTTTCTAATACACTATTTCGGTAGGATCAAAGTTTTTGAGATATAAATTAGCAAAGATTTCTCTTACTAAAATCGATACGCCTTTTTCAAAATCTACACTTTAGTCAAAAAATTCCCAAATGCGGTGGAAAACTCATATTTCCTCCAACCTAAACGGAACACAAAATTTGGTTGGAATCAAAAATACAAGTTTTCAAAATCTGCATTTTTTGTTCGATTTAATTTACTATATACAATTTACTACACCCAAAGATTAGAATGTGCGTATATAATGCTGAAAATCGTAATACTATAATTATAGTTATACGTATATAGGACTTTATCCAGCAATTATATTGAAAATCCGGCTTTTGCATTTTAAACGATTTCGAATACACATGATGCATAATTTGATTGATATTTTATACAATTGTAATTTGATACGTATTTATATGCGACCTGGTATGCGCAAAAGTTATGCAATTTAATGTTTGCTGGGATGCATATCAGGCTGATGCTGTTCGTGAGTCGCTTGAACATATAACTTTAATCAATTGTACTACATGCTGTGGAAAGTCGTTCAATAGTAAATCATATTCAATCGTATTTAAGGCCATATTACATCATATAAGGGATTTTGACATATCAAGATCCCCGATGGTGTATGTACAGAGTCGACGTCTGGTGGTGAAAACAAGCAGACTTGAATTGGTAAAATTTGAATGACAATTTGTACTTCATGTTATTCGATTACTTAAAACCCGTAGCACTGAACCTTATTTTTCTATATAAATTTCTAGACATTTTTTAACCTTACCATCACTCATTTTAAATATTTATACCTCCTCGCACTAAAAGTCAATTGAATAATTTCTTGTTCTAGAAACATAAATGATCCCATTTATACAAATGGTGGTTCGTGAGGTTATAAAATTTGCCGCCTTAGTAAATCGTATATGCGTATGAAAATAGTCGTACTAGATGCACGTGTAAGTCGTATATTCATCCAAACTAATTCGCAAGCAATTTTCACTCCACTTTTGCATGTATATGGCAGTTAGGCGTATTATATACCTACCTAAATATGGGATATATTATGCTGTATATACGCTAGTTATACAGCAGATAACCTGGCTTCATAACGCGCTATCCGGTAGTTTCATGAGGTCCCGCGCGGCGAACCTCAATCAAGTCGGTGTGGACATTAAGTACTTCAGGCATCAGGCGGGGTGTCTTTTCCGAGTGGCGTCGTGACACTGATTGGAATCCGCAGCGGCGGGGTTTTGAGTTGTAAACAATCCGGACCGGACACTCCCTTCGCGCGCTCGCCCAGGGTGACCTTTGCCGGTGACTGCATGGTGCGCGAGTGCGATTGCGGATGTAAACAACGATTATAACGTTTATGTTGCAGATTTTAAATCATTGTCTACTAGATGTCTACGATATTTTGCATGTGCATGTATGTGTTTGTGGGGGATGCAAAGCATGACCTATCTTAGCCAGTGCTGCCATACATTCAGATTCTGCGGCACGGGAGGCTTTCGGAAAGCTTGATTAATGACACGCGTTGTCGATAGGCAACTCAGCATCTTGTGAGCGGGCGCGTCTAGGGGATCAATGTCTGACGAAGTGAGAGGCGCAATTATTGTGGCGACGCCGTTAGAGGTGGGGTAGGAAGTCGTCTTTGAATGCATAATTAATCAGCCATCGGTCAGATTGCTTCGACTGGTGCCAGTGACATGAGGCGTGGGACGAACGAGAGTCCGCAGGATATTGGAATAGTGTAATGACTTTGCAATTACGTGGGTATGGTTGCGTGTGCTTTTTAATGCAGGTTGTTTCACGTGATGTTTATTGCCCGACGGAAAGGTCCCTGGCGTGGAGGAACTAGCGGGATACGAAACATTTTCTCCCTGTACAAACAATCAATCACATGTACGAGCGAAAATAAAAATAGTTTTATACAAAATGTGGCAACATAAGATTTAGCATCGACCCCCGCGTAATCAACCTATTTCTCTTCGTTTGCTTCTGCCGTCACGAGTGCACATGCGGGCGCGCTCATAAAATCGGGGCCTCCACAATAATTACACCTTCTTTTCCAAATGGTTCATATGATTATCGGTCGGAGCCACCATTAAAGTTCGCGCGATCTCTTGCCCATTTATATATATGGACACGTTCACTTCTCGCGGCTTGACCTATCCACTCGAACAGCCGAAGCCGCGATTGCATAAGCGGTCCCGATGGTGCGCATCGTATTCTACTGGAAGAGTGAGTCACCGTAACAAGGCTCAGTAGGAAGGTAGGTAGAGGCAAACGTCCATGTTTTCTTACTCTTGTTTCCTCTTCCTCTGTGCTCGTCGAAATGTTACCACATTACAGAGCCGACAAACGGACGCGTGCAGAGCACCACATAAACCACAATTTGGCAGGCGAAAGAACAAAAGGATGTCCGTTTCGAATGCGGAGCGATCTCCCGGCCTAAAATGAGCAATCGAGATCGTGAAAGGTCAGCTCTAATTTGACATTGATCGGCGGCGGCGGCGGCGGTAGCGTTTTCATCGTGCATCGCGTTCCGATTCGTTAGCTGTGACTATTCGGATCATTACCGGCCATTTGCGGGCGGCAGATTGGCCATGTTAACAGCCGCTTTTTCTCAGCGAGCAATACTTTCCGGCAACGCTGGAGGATACTCTTTGTGGTGGTGATTCATCAATCATATTTATAAAATGTCATATCTTTTGTAATTGTCTTCAATCAGTTCAACCAATTGGACCGATGGAAGTCTCTGTGAATGGTCAAATCCGTACAAAGCTGAGCCCCCCTTCAAGAATAAGTCAACGCAGCAGCAGATTGTTGTATTGAACTCTCTAATGATAACTTCTGATTTGTAGTGATGGTTAGTATAATATCCATTTTTCGACGTAGGACTACTTGTCCAAAACGACGAAAATTTAAACCACTTCAATTTTCCCATATTTTTGTTCTGTGCATTCTGTGCTTTCCTACCCGTACAGTCAATGAAAAGCAACTAATGTAGCGTCGAGGCTCTGCGAATCAGTCGCGCGTGGATCACTCTTTTGAAATGCGAATTCAGTGCTTGTTCCGCGGGAACTGTTGGAAAGTTGGAGAGTTACAGCCGAAAGTAACTTTCCAACCCTCACCTCAAGGAATATTAAGTATTACTGTGCGAATTTTTGAATGTGTTTTTCTCTAAACCAAAAACATTTCAGCTGGTAGTATCGATATCTCGGGATCTACTCGACCGATTTGGCTGAGTTTTTTTTATCAGCATGTGAAAATGAATTATCTAAATCCTTACATAGCCGCTTTAATATCTCATTTTTTCGATTTTTTATGAGCTTCTAAACTGCGATTTATCATGAAAAATAACTCATTTTTAGCAAAAATGGTCGCCATTTTGGCAATTTTCGGAATTTTTAAAAACCCCTATGCAATGCTTTATGTATTGTCCTAAAGTTTCAATATATTCATCGTTCGGCGGCACCTCGTTGCTTCAGAACCGAAACCACCAGTAAGGTATCCAGCGTAATAATCATCATTCGTAAACTCGAAAAATGATAAATACATCTACAAATATAATTTTAACAATGACCAAAATACCCGAACACTTGACTTTATTCCTAACATCTGGAAACAATTCACGAACATTTATTATTTTACGACCTTCCAGACAGGGGTCCCTTCTTAATACATTTTGTATAATATTTTCCCTTCAAGACAATCTTTTTTGATTTATTTTTCTTCTTTGTTTGTTTTTTAGATACTTCAAATTCTAAGGTTAATTATCCTTCACGAGAAATCGCCAGGATTTGTTTGGAAACCAATTATAGAGAAATTTTCAAAAGATAGGAGTTGGGTGTCTAAAAACAAAATGTGGAGCGGTTAATCAGCGTTAATTTGGTTGATATAAGCAATCATGTTTATTTTGCCTTGTTTCTGCGTTTGTGGCCATAGTTTATTCGTGCGAGGAAACTTGTTGCCACGATGGGTGGAAGAATGTCCATGTTTTTTTTTTGCAATTGGTGCAATGGTAAATCCGCGGTACAAACAGGTGCACCGAAAAACAAAAATATTTTCTACTTTCACGTAGTTTGGGAGAACAGAACCGGCGAAAGTCACCCGAAAAGAGTGTAAGGGCTTATAAACTGTTTTACTGTCTTTCAAGGACGCTGAATGCAGTTGTCTAACATCTAGAATCTTCACAAGCTCTCCAATAAACGAGTTTTTTTGTATCTTGTCGCCAGATCGAATATAGAAAATTCCCTTCGCGCCCGAGAAAGACAGCCCAATGTATCGGTGAGAGATCTGTTGCATCGGTTAGACCTTGATTACATGTCCCAAATACAGGGAAACTTCAACATAAAGTACCCTCGTTAAAACGTGCCTTCGATTTAGCGCCATTGGATATAACGTACATTTTACCTCGATATAACGTACACATTTTCAAAGTGTAAAGGAATAATTTTTTGAATATTTTTTTCAAAAGAACAATAAATTATCCGTATTATGATACTAGAACATGTTTCGTACCTTTAACCAATCCCGAAATACAACCGGTTTTGTGATTCCGGATTCTAAATGAATCAAGCCTTAATCAACAGTACGAAGGAAAACATCATGAGAAAGGCTAGTCTTTTAGTTGAATTTATTCATCAACCTTACCAACCATCAACCATCAACCAACCAAACAGCAACACAATAAAGTAATACAAGCTACGTTTCTGAGTTCTTTATTATGCTTCGATATAACGTACAATTCGATATAACGTACAATTTTGAAAGTGAAATGAACATTATAGCGCAGTTACCCTGTATATGTTTTCCTTGAAACTATCGATCTTCGTGTGTAATTGTCCCTATATCCTAATACCCTCCTTCTCTTCCATTGCGAGCAATTGGCCCCCTTGCTATAAACAGTAAAATAAGTTGAAATGTAAATATACAATAGATATACGAATAGATTTAAGAATTGACTGTGTTCTAAACATTGTAACAATTCCCTTATATCCCATTCGTCGAGGGCGATACAGCGTTTATAGCGATCTTGCAACTTTTCGCGATACAATTTTTATAGTACTCTTTCGGTTTTTCATCAAAATAGGCCTCAGTTTCGGTAATCACTTCATCATCGGTCTTA
Source organism: Toxorhynchites rutilus septentrionalis (assembly GCF_029784135.1). Classification (NCBI taxonomy): domain Eukaryota; kingdom Metazoa; phylum Arthropoda; class Insecta; order Diptera; family Culicidae; genus Toxorhynchites; species Toxorhynchites rutilus. The sequence continues at coordinate 17,450,953 of NC_073744.1, read as the reverse complement.
AATTTCTTGCCAGCGAGCATTCTCTTCAGGTCTGCGAACAGAAATTAGTCGCTGGGGGCCAGATCTGGAGAATACGGTGGATGCGGAAGCAATTCGAAGCCCAATTAATGCAATTACACACGAAATTCGGATTTTTTCCATTTTTTCCCAATAACAAAAGTTTCTTCACTCTCAATGCTGTAACTCATGAACCAATCGACCGATCGCTGTCAAATTTTGACGCGTATCCATTGAAAGATGATGCTTTGCGATAGTCAAGTAGATTTTTGCAAGAGGCGTAATCTAGACGTCAATCTTATGATCTTTTCAGCAGAACTGTTACTAATCATAGAGTTAGGAAAATTGTTTATATGTAGTTTTATAATAACTCCGTCATTGTTGAAATTGAACCATATGCGCAGGAGGATTTTTTCAATAACATACGGGTGTAGGCTGATAAATAATGCACATACACGGTTGTAGAAAACGAACAAATACAAATAGCAAGGTTGGGTAAAAAACAAATCTTAACCTTCAAAATATGTATTATTTTTCAACGTAGTCACCCTTTAAGCATTATACATTTCTCCCAACGTGTAACAAGTTTTTTCATACCATCACTGATAAATTCATCCGACTTTTCTGGAATCTAGAACGGGATAGCTGCTATCACCTCATTATCAGAGCTGCAATGATTATCCTTAAGGTCTCTCTCTCTAGTAAAGGAAAAAAATCGCAAGACACAAGGTGGCGATGGCTACCACGACATCGAGCATGTTGTCTGGTCGTGTATCCGGTTCCATACTGCTCGCTTTCAGCTCTCAAGAGCACTGAGAGCACAAGGCAGACAATCGGATATCCCCGTCCGGGATATCTTAGGTAGCCGTGATCCTGATCTTCTGCTTCATCTATACCTGTTCCTCAGAAGCGCCGATGTCAACGTTTAATGATGTTTCCTTCGTTGTGTCCCCGTTTCATATCCCTCCTATCCGATCGATAAACTTTTACTTAGTCGCGGCAATACATACACACACTCTCTACAGATACACGGGCCAAAGGTTGTGCAGTCCACTGATCATTCAACAAGAGCCAAAGGTTGTACCGCTCATGACAACTCTACACGAACTGATGATTGCGCCGGCTAGTGACCATTCTATCCTGGATTCCTCGAGTCGAAAAAGACGCACCACGCTAGTCTGGGGTACAGACTAGGGGGGCGTTGTTGATTAACGGTCAGCTGCATTCCAATAGGAAGTATCCCGTGTCGGGCACACGTACAGAGCATTGGAGACAGCAACATCCCAATTACGAAAACACTTGTAATACTAACCTCGAGCCAACCGCGAGTAATCGGATACATATTATGTACTAACATAGATAATAAGAAAAATTGTCAAAGTATTGAACTCCCGGCCCCGTGAGGCTAACGCCATATGAGTCTTGATAAAAATATATATTTTGGAAAAAAAAGGTCGGGAGAATACGGGGAATTGGTAGAATTAATTCAAACTTCAGGTTTTTCAGAGTCTCAGTTGCAGGCGAAGTGTGAACGATCGTTGTCGTGATGTAGTATTAATAGCGCCAGGTTACCTCTATCAAGACAAACTCGACTTCGGAGGTGTTCCAGTGTCTGTATATACTGTATATTCGACGACTTTCATACTCATATCGATGGGATTTAAAAAAAATATATTTACGGCGCCATTTTGTGGTGGCGGTCATTCAGAATTTGCATTTATCATAAAAAAGTGCTAGTCAAGCCCTTTCATTTGATACTCATATTGATGGGGTTTTGAAAAAAATATGGCGCCATTTTGTGGTGGCGACCCTTTTTTTGTCGTAGGACTACGTCTTTCATTTCTATACTGGGGTGTAAGTTCAAAGTTTCGAAAACGAAAGCGTTACGCCGGAGCAACGAGATTTTGAGCGATAATACCCCCTAAACACCTGTACGAAATGGCATGATGAACACTTCATTCGAAAGATAAAATGTCTACGCGTTAGATACTTGCTACTTTTTGATCCAAAAACTTGTTGCAATAGCCGTAAAATTGCTTTCAAAACAGGCTATTGAAATCACACCAATCGGTATGTAAGCAAGTGCTGCTTGAAAATCCACTTTGTTGTGGTTGCGCAACGATTGAGGTACGATCGCTCGAATGAATGGATGTTTCCCTAACATAGACCTCAAAACCATGAAGTTTAGGGAAATCGGTATTGCAAAATAGATGCCCGACTATAACTACGGGTACTTTTGTACTCGTTCGGAATGTTCCCCTAACACAAACATCAAAACCATGGAGCCTGGGAAAATAGGCGTTGTAAAGTATCAGATTTGCAGAAACGCAAGCTGCAGATACTATTACACTCGCCTGCTTTTCTACAAATCGGAATGTCTCCCTAACACAGATATCAAAATCATGGAGCCTGGGGAAATCGGCATTGCAAAAAGGATGCAAGTTGTAGGTACTTTTGTACTCGCTTGCATTTTTGCAAACTGGAATGTGTTTTCCCAATACAGATTCCGAAACCAAGAAGTTGGGAAAATTGGCATTACCGATATATGCAAGTCGGCAGTCAATTGGGATTTATTTGCAATTGATTCGTAGATTGTTTCATTCATTCACTAGTTCAATCAATAATTTTTTCAATACAGACAAAAGATAGGTGGGATTATTGCTAATTGAAGAAATACAATTGATTACTAAGCCAACGGCAGTCCTACGTCAACCTTGCGGTTATATCATAGGTATAACCGTCCCAAAATTTTTATTTGCATTTTTTCATAAATAACTGTGTTCTACTAGTCAAGCCATTTCATTTGATACCCATATTCAAGGGAAAAAAAAAATATATATGGTGCTATTTTGTGATGGCGGCCATTTTGGATTTGCATTTTCTCTAAATAACTGTGTTCTGCTAGTCAGGCCCTTTCATTTGATACTCATATTGATGGGGTTTTGAAAAAAATATATGGCGCCATTTTGTATTTGCATTTTTTTAATAAATAACTGTGTTCTACTAGTCAAGCCCTTTCATTTGATAGCAATATTGATGCGGTTTCGAAAAAAATATATATGGCGCCATTTTGTGGTCGCGGCCATTTTAGAATTGCATTCTTCATAAAGAAATGTGTTCTACTAGTCAAGCCCTTTCATTTGATGGGTTTTTGAGAAAATATGCAATCCGCCATTTTTTGGGTTCTCAGAGAAATAAACAAAACAAAAATTATTTTTACTTTTGAAAAACCAGCACAGAATCGATCCCCTGCATACAAACATACAAACAGGGTAAGCAACAGAACCGTTTAGTAGAAATAGGGATTTGAATCTGTGCACTGAAACATACCATTCGTAGTAAGTGTACCAAATGTGCCATTTGTGCCATTTGTGCCATTTGTGCCAATCTGTGCCAGCTGTGTCAAAGTGTGCCAACCGTGCCAAGTGGACCATGGCACAACTCTGTGCCGTACCAAATGGTACAGAATTTTGTCGTGCCATGGTACGTGCCGTGCCAATGGAACACGCATATTATTTTCGGGGCACCAATTGTGCAGAATTTTCATTTTAGATTCAAAATCAATCCGCGACATTTCGAAAACAACTTTATGACCGCGACTAAACGACTTGTATTTTGATTTTTGACATGTAAACAAAGCGTGCTCTGATTACACGACAAAAAAAAGTTCACCCGTTTGTGCGTAAAAACGTGTTGAATGTTTAAGTATACTTTTCGATACACTCCATACTGCAATCCTAAAACAATATTTGAGCTTGAGCTTGGGTAGACTGTACAATTCGTAGTTGCTCTCCGTGATTGACCTGAACCAACCAAATTGCACAAAGAACACACAGAATGACGCTTGGGACTAGCAAATCATTCTCGTTGTGCAATTTTCGGTGATTCGAGCTTTAAATGGTCAATAACGACGCCGGCCACGTCCTTACAGTCACCAGGGGAAGGAAAGGAATGTTAGTATGATATTCGCCGCCCGAAGGCCAGAAGGGTCGCCTCTATAGCGTGGTTCCCTAGCGTTTATCAAGGAAGGGATAATTGTTAGTGGGAAGTGGTAAGAATCAGGATTCACTGTGGTAAGTGATGTGATTATGTAAACGCAATCTATTGAATGGAACTAAATTTTGAAAATCTCATATCTCAACACGCGGCAGAGATCTTTAGGTATCCTGAGAAGGAAAACTTGTAACATTAATTATATTTCAAATTTTTCTGCACATATTTGTTATCGAAACCCAATCGCAACTGCGAAGTTTTAACTGTGGGGAAACCTGAGAAGGTAACCGAGAGAACTCATCTAGAAACAATCACCCTCAATTAGAGTATGAATTAACACACTAAAGCTACTATGTTCCTACTAGTTCCATATTTTGGTTAAATTTGCAATCCATAAACAATATTTGAGGCGATAAACAAACGATCCATGAGCAAAGAGGAAGCAGATTAAACAGTGTATTATTCATTATTGCCAGTACTGTGTGTAATATAGAAGCGAGTTGAATAAAATAAGTACGTCAACAATGCGATCGTGTCCTGGCCACATAACGTTGTCGAATAGCGCCTTTTTGAGTTAAACGCAGTCGGAAGAACTTTTTTTGGCAGGCACAGAAGAGCTACAACCCGTTCGTTGCCATCCCGGGTCCTATTATTAGTTACCGTCCAGCCGACGACTAGGGTCAATTCCTCTAATAATTCGAAGTACTCTGACGTCTAATTGAACGAAAAAGTGAAATCCGCAAAGTGAAAGGAAGCCAATCTTTGCCAACTAACGAGAAAAAAAAATACGGCAGTCCGATGAAGGGCATATAAAAAAGACAAAACAATCGTTCCCCCCCGGTGGCTCCCTTCATTCGTAAACAAGGCGAACCCATAAGTTGGCCAATTGGGGGTCACAGTTCAGGGGCCTCGAAGGAGGCAGCAGCTACTAGCTGAGCTGTGCCACAGATATATCAATGGAAAGTGACAGGAAACAGTTCGGAAAGAAAGCAGTAATGTGGTTTACAGCGAAGCAATCAGGCCATCGAGGAGAAAGGTTGGAGTTTTGCTAGCGGCAAAATCGCCAATCAGCTGTTGAAAAATTGGTGCGAGACGAGAAACCAAGTCGACACATCAAGTTTTGACATTTAGCAGGATCTTCTTCAAGATTTTTTTTTAAATATTCACACGTTTGGCGGCAAAAATGCCTTAATCCACACACAACACATCTCCATTTAAGCAGCAGCTGCCCGCTCGCAGAGGTCGATGACTTCGCGGGTCCGCGCAAATATATACATTTCTAACGGAGATTATCATCATTATCAGCAGTCGGATCCCTCTCTGTGTGTGATTTCTCCCTCACCAACGAAATATGTAAATCTTGTTTATGACAGCACGCGCCCACCTCAGCGAATTCGATTTGTTCGCATTATGATTAGGCGCTGATTTACTTCGGCGGAATTAATTCTCCACTCTTGCCCAACGCAAATAAATGGATGCTATTTTCCAGTATCCAACTAGTGCGCAACAATGTCGCCATCTAGCGTCCGGCATCCGGCAGCTACGCGGTGTTTACACCACAAGATTGACGAGGCGATCCATTCGGTGGCGGCGGCGGCGGCGAATCAAGAGAGTGTCGTAAATCCGCCCCATCTCGTTTCATTCTCCACCAACACACACAAACACACGATGGCACGATAAGAAGCAAAGCAAGGAAAAAAGTGCACCCATTAAAAAGCTTCAAGGGAATGTAAATAAATCAAACGGCAATTAGCGTGTTCGTATGAGAGTGTTTGTAATGGAGGTTAGGAAAGTAGTTTGGTTTACTATGACCGAAACAAAGTACGCGCGTGCGCATCCACTATGAGAGATTTCCATACTAGCAAGTGGACAAAAATATTTTCATCATTTTTGACGTAGGACTACGTCTTTCATGAAGGGGCCAAATCAGAAAACAGGTAACGTTTTTATGAAATAAACTTACCGTTAATAACTATTTTTGCTGCGAACGGATTTTGACGATACTAATACGAATCGAATCGGATTTTTTCTAAGATTTGTTTGGTATGCTATACAATACCATCTCATAGTCTGTACATGGTTTAAATTGATAAAAATTGGAAGTATTCCCATTTTTCCATACATTTGTTCTGTCCATTTGTGTGCTTACCTAACCGAGAATAGAAACAACGAAGGAGAATAATTAAGAGAGAATATTTGCGACTTAAACTCCAATCTTGCACAGTAAGTACGCTGTCGCTAGCATATAATTATTGCATCTCCTCTGAGGAAAATTTTCAGTCTCTTTCTATATCCAAAACGGCGAACATCGCTTATCGTGGTCAGGTTTGTGGCATCTTCGCATCCTCGAGCTGTGGACGCGAGCGAATATGGAACTCGCTGTGCATCTGGCATTGCAATCAACACATGAAGCCGGGGCAAAGCAGGCGTAATCATTATGTTTGTTTGTTTTAAATCACATCAAGATTTATAATTTGTGGCTAAAAATGATGTTAACATACAAAAATTTGAAGTTTCAAAACTTTATAAAAATTCGATGTTCGATGATGAAAATTCGAAAGTTCGTCAAAAATAGTTCTACCATCTTGGACTATTTTTTTAAATTTTCTACATGACTTCTATTTTATATGAAAAAAATTAAAATATATGTTCTAGATATTGCAAATTAAAGTTTTTTTTTAAATAAAAAAGCATAAAATAAAAAAATTCTTAGTGTATATTTTTCACGTTTGGACATCACTACTCTATAACTCTTTCTAAGATACTATTTCGGTACGACTCATAGTTTTTGAGATATAAATTATCAATGGTTTCTCCTACTAAAATCGATACAACCTTTTCGAAAGTTACACTTGAGTCAAAATATTCCTAATTGCTGTGGAAAACTCGTATTTCCTGCAATCAAAACGAAATACAAACAAAAATCAAAAATACTCATGTTTTGTCATTTGTCGATTTCATTTGGAATTACTCCTAAGCAACGAATTAAACTTGTGCATAATTCATTTAAGTTTTCAAAACTACTTTTGGGTTTGCGGTGCGATCATTGTTTATTGAATTATTCATCGTCAAAAACAAAGGGGTAATTCTTCATTCAAACAAAAATATCTCTGTATGGAAAGGTCCTACTTTAACGTTATGAAAACCAAATGAAGGTTGGTTGGTAAGGTTTATTTGAATTTGCTATTAAACTGGTCAGCAAAAAAAAAATTTATTTTTTATTTCTTCGTGATATTTTTATCTAATACATCTAAAATCTTCCAAGAAGGAAGGTGAAGGAAATTTAGAAAATCAAATTTGTTTTTCGATGCCAAATGACTTAAAAATGCATAAAACGTCGAGATCTGGTGTTCTCTCGAAAAAAAATTTTTGGTCAAAAATCGGCTTTTTGGAAACTACCCGGAATGTTAAAAAAATCAAAACTTTGAGTGCCTTGAGGCACCCCTAAATCATGTCCGATTGAGCTGAAATTTTGCACATCGATTCGATTCTTTAAATTCAATAACTATTTTTTCCCTATATCTTCATTGCCTCTCAGGCTAAGTCTCAAAAGTTCGATTTTTGACCAAAATTTTTTTCCGAGATGACAGATCTCGACGTTTCATGCATTTTTAAGTCATTTGGCATCGAAAACAAAAATTCAATTTTCCAAATTTCATTTACTCCCCCTTGGAAGATTTTCGAGAACCAAAAAATCAAAACTTTGAGCGCTTCGAGGCACCCCTAAATCATGTCCGATTGAGCTGAAACTTTGCACAGATCATTTTTTGGGCCAATAAACAAAATGTACATGGTCGGTTTTTTAAATGCGATGATGATTTTTTTTCCATACATCCATTGCCACCCTAATATACATACAGTGATGGTAAAACAAAAAATAGTCTTTTTAAAGCGCTTCGATTTTGCTCGAAATTGTAGTGATTGGTCGCCAGCCAAAAAAAATGTATTTTTTTATTCACCCATTAGGGTGCCCAATCTTCAAATAATGCAGACTTCCTGTGTGCGCGTTTTATTTTTGAGATACGAGTATCGATTTTCTCTGCCTCACAACCTTTCCTTGTGCAAGCGATGAGATCGAGCTTTAGCACACGGGCTTGGGATTGGCTCTTTCTCTTTTCTTGCGTTAAATATTGAGATGTGTTCAGACTCCCTGTGCGCGCGCGTCTAAATTTCGAGAGACGAGTATTGATTTTCTCCTTCTCACAACCCCTTCAATGAGCAAGCGATGAGACCGGGCTCTAGCACACGAGCCCGAGTTCGGCTCCTCCCTTTCGTAAAATATTGAGATGCGCTCAAGAATACCTTGTTGCACCTCAACATGAGCGATGCACGTGTGGTGGAGCTCGTGAGACTTTCTCGTGAAGATCTGTTTCACATAACTTTGGCTGCTAGAATCATTCAATCCATTTATTCATTTGCTGTTCACAGCTCGCAATGATTGTGTGAGATACGAGGCTGAATAGGGCAAAGCACATTGTCTCTTCTACGTGCTGTGCGAGATCTCAGAAGGCCTAACCAAATGTCACTTTAAGGCAGTTACACGAGAAAGTCTCGCGAGTACTAATGCACGAGCATCTATTGGTGTACACAACACATGTACATCGTTCGCATCGAAACGCGACGAGGCATTACTGAAAGCATTACCAAATTCTACGTAAGAGAAGAGAAAGAGCAAATCCCAAGCTCGTGTGCTGAAGCCCGGTCTCATCGCTTGCACATGGAAGAGTTGTGAGCAAGAGAAAATCGATACTCGTCTCTTGAAATTAAAGCGCGCACAGGAAGTCTGCTCGCTCGGCTGCCTTCTGCCTCGCTCATTTATTGCAGACAGCTCCCAATGACTTTGTGAGATGCGAGACTGGATAACGCAAAAGCACACTGTCTCTTTTGCGTGCTGTGGGAGATCTCGAAAAGTCTTAAATAGGGTGACAGCAACATTTGAAGTTTTGTAAAATATCCTTAGTACCAATTACAAATTTGAAGAATCTCCAACTATGTGTATGTCATGACAGTATTGGGAAAGGGGAGGGGGTGCAGCTCATGAAGGAAGGGGAACTTGATCCTCAATCAAAGCCTGGCAAATTCAGCTAGTATTTTTGTAAAATGATAGTTCTGTTCGAACTAAAAAAGATAAACCGTTTTAATAAGTTGGTCGTGAAATATACAGAAGTTATCATAGATGACAAGTTTGAACAATGTAAAAAAAATTGAAACGAGGAAAAAAGAACTTTATTGTCATGTATAATTGTTGAAAATATTTTTGACTCTGTTTATTTCCTATAGGAACCACAAATTTTCAAAACGCTATAAAACACGTCGTCGCAGCAATACTCTTCAAAATTTGTTAGTATATACCTAAAACATGAAGAAAAGCCTGAACCCGACCCGGGAGCTCATGGGAGTAAAAAGATGCCGATCAACAAAGTTGAAAATAATGATTTTGATTCTTATTTTCTTCTTTTTCTTATGCTATACATTCATATGTCCATCTATTAAACCACTTGACTTGACAAGTTTTTCGGAAAGCCTAATCAATAACGTCCATAATAATATAATATACCTATAAGTCATTCCATTATTATGACCTTTTTTTGTTTTTAAATTCGCGTAAGCGGTCGTGTCTCGGCGCAATGGCGCTAAGCAATGTTTTCTTTTTAATTTTTTGGTTTATCATTTCGGATATTATTTGCGAATACGTCGAAATTTCATAAATAACCCTTTAGTAAAAAGTTCCACGGACCCTGGGAAGTTTTAATGACTGCGTGGTTTTGTAGAATCATTTCGAGAAGCAACGATTCTTTCTTGCCTTCGCGAGAACAACACACTAACTGGTCATATGCCAGAATTTGTTTCTTTATATCAATGTTCACATTGCACTGAGTATTTAACGAGAGCCATCTTCCGTGCATCGCCATTCAACAAGCATCAAACACGCGTCTAACAGATGCAAAAATGATAAAAATAAAATAAAAGATAAAAATTAAACATCGATACACACTTCATGTGAAATATTCGCTAGCGTGCACAGCTCGAGGGGAAAAATGAAACACAAAACGAGTAGAATAAGCGACCTTTGTTGTTTCGGGACAGAAAGATTCTAAGAATTTTCTTCAGAAGAAATGCAATATATATATATATATATATATATATATATATATATATATATATATATATAATTATATATATATATATATACGCTAGCGACAGCTTACTTACTATGCAAGGGTGAAGTTTACTTCGCAAATATTCTCTTTTCGCTATCCCCCTTCGTCGTTCCTATTCTAGCGGCTGCATAAGTTGCCCGATATTGACAGCTCTGTTCGGGAAAGCACACAAATGGACAGAACAAATGTTTGAATAAATGGGAATGCTTCCAATTTTCATAAATTTGAACAATATACAGACTATGGGACTGTAATGTATAGCATATCAAACAAATCTTAGAAAATTTCCGATTCAATTGGTATGCAACTCGTTAAAATCTGTTCGCAGCAAAAATAGTTATTAACGTTAAGTTTATTTCATAAAAACGTGACCCGTTTTCTGATTTGGCACCATTAATGTAAGACGTAGTCCTAAAATGCATATTTTTTGCAATTTTTCATCTTCATTTCTCGATATCTCAGGTATAGTAACTGCTACAGTCCTGAAATTTTGAACTTTCCTTAGTGAAAGATTCTGCCTTCTATAGGAAACATAGATAAACAGATCGGTGATAGTCACTTCTCTGATGTTTGTCCGCCTGAAATCCCATAGTGCGTATCCTGACACCGGCGATGGCAGTTTTTCATCCGCTCATTTGCAATATGTTAATATCACAAACACGTGACACCTTTGAGCTTGCGCGCCTAGCTTCGGGAGCAAAGCTCGACCGGTAGAACAGGTTGGAAAGCGAAACCTACAACATAATTACGCACAAGACACGTCTTCTTCTTGTTTCGCGCGGAAAGTGGCCTTTCCCGGGCTGCCCGAACACAGTACCGCCCGACCAGGAATCGATGATGATGGATTGAATTATTTCCATCGATGCAATTAATTGCGAAAAGGGAACCTGGCTCCCGGTTATTCCAAATTACACACACTCGAAATTGGAAACGTTGATGAATTGATCGTAGTCTGTACTCGCGGTCGAGGATGTAACTGTCACCGTTGAGTGACAGAAGTAGAGTAAGACACGGCGCAGCGCAACGCGGCAGCCGGCCAATTACCGCTCTCGCAGCGCGGCCCAAGTGGAAACACAAAAACAAGCCCCAGCATGTCTAGTGACGATCCCACGTGATTTCTGTACCAAGCAGCCCCGTGTGGCAGGAAATTTAAGAAAGCAAAAAAAAAGCCGCAGAGAAGCAGCAAAGTGCGGAGCAGCAAAAAAAAAGCAGTCAAGATGAAAGAACAGACAAGCGGGCAGCCCACTTGCAATCGAGCATTCCATCCGGCAGCGGCGAATGTGCGCAATCAAGTCATTATTAATGCGGTTTGATAATGATAAATCATCGCGCAATGGAACTGAAGTTTCTTCCTTGCAACGCGACTGCAAACAATCTCCGTCAACATTGAGTTTTCGATCGGTAATGAAAAAGTGCCGTGTGTAATTGGCATAAGGATGGTTAAGTTTGGACGAAATGATTATGAGAACAATTACATTTATTTTTTTTGAATTCGCAAACCAACTCAATTCAAGTATTGGAAAATTAATTCTAGAAATACGAAAATAAAAATATTGAAAACGCAAAGACGTAAAATTCAACTGGAAGGTTTAAAATACAATGACTGATATTAACAGATTACAATCGGTGAACTTGACACGCCAGACCAGACAAATCAATGAAGGTCATTTTCAATCAATGCGATTTCCAAGAAGATCGCCGGAATTTTGAAGAAGATTCATTTTCAATCAATGCGATCTCCAAGAAGATCGCCGGAATTCTATTTAAGTGAGAGAGCTTTATACCGAAATAGAATCGGTCGTCAAAGTTAAAAAAGACTGCTAAGGCGTCGTGCACAAATTACATAACGCTAAAAATCCGGATTTTGGGCCTTATAGATTGCCATAATCCACCAGTCAGGAATGAGGTGTGGGGATCTATCTCGCTGTCACCTGAGGGGTGTTGACATCTCTTTCTTAAGCTTAAACCACGGAATCAGGGTACTTATTTTCAACAGCACATGTTTCACTTAACGTCTATAACATCTATAACTTAACGGCTTGGGCTAAAACAAAACTTCACGGCTTATACGGAACCGATACTCAACAAACTACCAGCAAATACCTAATGTATTGTCGTCATCGTGTCGTTTGAACCGTTCACTGTGAGCTTTATTCCACGTTTGTACTCCATGGTGTTTAATATCCGTTACCAGCTGATCCAACAAACGTTGTTCTGCCATGCAAATTATCTCTAGTGAATATTTTGATTGTTGAAAAAATTGGAAGTTGGTTATATATTTGATATAACCGCAAGGTGGACGTAGGACTAACGTTGACTTAGCAATCAATAAGTAACAAGCATATAAAACTTAAGACGTTTCATCTTTCGAATGAAGTAATTATCATACCACTTCGTTAAGCCGGAAAAGAATTATTAACGATCAAAGGGGGTATCGATTTCTTTGATATGATATCCACTTCGATCATATCCACTACACCGTATCATACCATATCAAATCCATAGTCAATCCGAGTACAATAGTACTCACAGTTTGCATCTAGTTTGCTATGCCAATTTCCCCTGGCTCCGTGGTTTAGAAGTCTGTGTTAGGGAAGCATCCATCCATTCCAGCGATCGTACCTCAATCGTTGCGCAATTATAACTGAGTGGATTTCCGAGCGGCACTCGCTTATATACCGATTGGTGTGATTTCAATAGTCTGTTTTGAAAGCAATTTTAGGGCTATTGGAACAAATTTTTGGATCAAAAAGTAACAAGCATAGAACGCGCAAGCATATTTTATTTTTCGAATGAAGTGTTTATCATACTTTTTCGTTCAGCTGTTTAGGAGTAAGTTGTTTCAGTAACGCTCAAAATCTCGATCTCTGGCGTAACGCTTTCGTTTTCGAAACTTTGAACTTACACCCCAGTATAGAAATGAAAGACGTAGTCCTACGTTAAAAAATAACTAATGTATCGTAAATGTTTTTGAACGTTTTATCGATCTATAAAATTAATCGATTGTGATCGATAATATAGAACGAATGAAACGATTTGAGCGAAAGTGTGCTTGATTTTTATGCTGCCGGAAATGACGATTGTCATTCGATAAACAAACGTGGAACGCTCCTGACTCATCAATTCCATCCTCTATGTGTTGCATCGCCATATCGTTGCGGAGGAATTCAGAAATATCAGTGCAATCAAGCATTTCATGGCATATCGTCCCGAGTATGATTACGGTCCATTCTTTTAAAAAGATCACACGAATATGTGGGGATGGGTTCTATCGTATACTGAGGAATAGAGTGCTCTAGACGATGATCACCGACGAAAATAAAATGAATCAAACCATTCAGTTTCTTAATTCAATGTATGTAAAAATGTAAAAGGTTAAATGCTAAAGATATGTGAAATATGAAAATTATTTTTCGATTTTATTAGAATACTTAAAAGAAATAGTCCTGACCTTGACTCATTTATTTTCCTAAACAATTTCGCATTTCCGTCAAAGTTTTATCCATGATATAAAATTATTATCAGACACAACTTTCGTTTAAGATTTTTTCCCCGATTGCAGAGAATGTGTTACTCTGTTACATAGAACACATGTTTGATCCGGGAGAGCGTGTTTGTTACACCCGCACAACTCGGCTGGACTTGAGTCGGACGGATGTGGAATACCCGAGGAAATTAAACTATTGATTCCCTCAGGGCGTATTTTGTTAACTAGCTAAACTAAGAATGGGTGTATACGATAATGATCGCTTTTGCTTTCTAGCCGAAAACATCCAACAACGTGAGAGATCGAACACGTGTAATGGTGTAACAAAACTCATTAAATACATCATTTTTGTTTGACCACACGTGCTGTACTGTTATGAAAATGCATCGCGTTTTGGCCTGGCAAGTAGTAAAGGCTGTATCGGCGTTGCGCATGATAGCGTCTCGCAAGAGAATGTATGGAATCGCAGTTGTTCGCTCTTTACCTTCGCGTAAATGTCGATAATGAATTGATGGGAGAGCCCACGACATCGTAGAATGACGACACTCTCTTATTTGTATCGTCTACTCTAACCGAGTGTTCATAAAGCCTGTCCACGTTAAATTTCGGACACCAAGATTATGCCAGTAAAACAAAAAATCACGTAATACAACAACAACGATTGTTTATTTCAGTAAAATAGACTTATATCTAAAACTAGGAAAGCTTACTTCGATGTTAATTACGTTGTCTGTAAAATTCACGAACATCTACCATTAGGTTCCGTACAGTATCCTCAGATATGCTGGCGGCGGCGCTTTTCCATCTCCTTTTGAAATCATTAATGCCATTCGCTTTCTTCTTAGCTTCGAATAGTTTTCGCTTAATCAGAGCCCAGTACTTTTCCACTGGAAGAAGTTCTGGACAGTTCGGTGGATTTGCTGTTTTTGGCACATATTTGACCTTATGTGCATTATACCATTCCAGGATGGATTTTGCATAGTGACAAGAGGCCAAATCTGGCCAAAACAACGCCAGAGAGTCGTGGCTTCTTATGAATGGTAGCAACCGCTTCTGGAGACATTCCTTCTCGTAGACATCTTTGTTGATAGTGCCGGTAGAGACGAAAGATTTGGATTTTCGGCCACAACTGCATATGGCCTGCCAAACCAAGTACTTTTACGGGAATTTAGACGGCTTTTGACGTAGAACAACGTCTTTCATTAAGGGTGCCAAATCAGAAAACTGGTCACGGTGTCAAATCAACCCAACTGAAATAAAGTTTTTTTTTTTTTTTTTTTTTTTTTTCTGTATTATAGTGACTTTCAACGCTTCTGGCTGGTTCGTCACTTTTACCTTCCATTTTGGAAGATTGTCGGGAGTGAGAATTGAACTCGTGATCTTGAGCGTGAGAAGTATGGATGTTACCTCCACGCCAGATCGGCTCCACGAAATAAAGTTAACGTTAATAACTATTTTTGCCGCGAAAGCATTTTGGCGATTTGCATACTAAACGAATCGGAAATTCCGTAAGATTTGTTTAATATGCTATACGTTAGAATTCCCTGGTTTGTAAATGGTTAAAAATCATGAAAACTTTTAGCGTTTTCATTTTCCCATACATTTGTTCTGTACATTTGTGTGCTTTCCCGAACAGAGCAGTCAGTAACGAGCAACTTATCGACGACCAACGGAGGGGAAGTCGTAGGATTTCAAGTCTCCGTGAACAAAGAAAAAGTAGAAGAATGAAGGGGAATTTTTGCTTAGAGTATAAACAGTGGATCTTGCTGAGGCAAACTTTCATTCGGCATCGGACTGTTGAGCAATCCAGTTCACTTTGCTTTCGCTGCGCTTCGATCTAAGATTGGACCCCACCAGTGGTAATCCAATTTGGATATCGTCGTGTGGTTTTTTCAGTTCGTTTTTGGCGTTATTCGTATCGTGTGTTTTTCTTTCCGTGTCATAAGTTGGACACTTTGCGTAGTGTGTGATGAGCAAGAAGAAGAGGAAGGCAGGCTCGAGCCCTGCAAAAAAACGAACGCATCGCCAGGGGCAATAAAATTTCGAGGTAAGCGTCATCTAATGATGCACGCGATGTTGGTGCAGTGAAAAGCGCTCGCACTGAATGAGCCTTCGCGAGTGTGACATCGCATCGAACAACAGCGAAGTAGGCGATTTCGGCGCGTCGGTCGAACATGTAAACGCCGTTACCCAGGCAGCAATCAAATCAAGCTCTCCCCGCTGGTGGTGAAGGCGGTCGCTCTTGACAAACTCATCAGCGAATTCGCATCGAAGGGTGTTACAGCAGGGTACAAGCTGTGTGGCATAATTCAGTCTTTTTCCAAGCTGTTAACATTGTTTGTTTTCCGTCATCATAATGGCTTCGTTGGTGCCTTTGAGGATGCATCAATGCATTAAATTGACGTTATGGCGAAGCAGACGTTAAGATTGTGCGCCAAAGCGTTATAGAATGATATCCGAAGATATAAACAAGCGACTTATATAAAATAACAGCGTAGTTCTACGTCAACAATGCGGTCGTATCTTGGACACAACCTCCTGTATTTTTTTTGCAGTGAAATTTTGCTTGTCATCACGATTGGGTACCTTTTCCACTTTGTACGCCTTCAGTCCATGCCTCTGCTTCACTTTTTGTACATATGATTTTGATTTTCCAACCTTTCGAACCACATTTCTAACTGAAAGGTTGGGATGTTTCTCAATAATAGCAACCACGTTTCGGTCCATCTGTCGGGAGCATACTCTTCGATTTGTTCCGCTTCCAACCTTCCGATCCACAGTTAAGCGCTGGTCAAACGATTTGCACACACTAAACACGGTACTCTTCGGCAGTATTAGCTTTTTGGCAAGATCGCGTACCGACAAGGTTGGATTTTGTTGCCGTTCGCGCAAAATGCGTTTGCGTACTTCCACTTGATTGGACGCCATTTTACCAAACTGAAGAAGAATGTAAACATGTTGGACATTGAAATAAAGAGGAGGGTTTCAGCTGTCAAAAAAAAGTGTCCGAAATTTAAGGTGAACAGGCTTTAAATATCAATTCAAAATGAGAATTGACGTTCATAATGAATGAAGAAACTCTTCAGAACTGCCGGTTTTTTTCGTTAAAAAATTGCTTCTGATTTGCACTGGTCTCACAAATATTCTAGAACTTGTCATTCAGAATACATTCAAGGCGTGTTGCTATAGGCATTTCAACTAAGCACTAATATTAAGCAAGTGTGTATCGACAATGAACTCCAGGTTATTGTTTTCTCTTTCGAATCACAATTTCTCGCGTTGTTGTGCAGTCGCCTACCATGATTCCAATACTGTACATTGGATCAATTGCATGATTATCATTTTGCAATCCGAGCATGTGTGATTTGAAAAATTTTCAACAATTCATTGTACTCATTCAGAAAAGCTTCCAGCTCGCCGAAATCAATAACCTCATCAATACACACAAATTATTACTAAGCCAACGGTAGTCCCACCTCAAGCGGTTTAACCATAAGTATAACCCACCCGTAGTTTTCCACTTGGATTTTGACACATTATTTTTCCAAACAAATCAATACCATCCGGAAAGATTTTCTACGATTTTTTTTACGATTTTCTGGAACAGTCGGATGACGGAATGGAAGAATACGGATCTGATTTCTTGATAAGAAAAAACCGAACTATATGGTTGGAGAAAAGGAAACCCTTTATTTTTGCGTGAAATTCAAAACTTGATTCGAGATGTTTCGAATACGCACCGGTTTGAAGTATAATGTGTTGCCATTTTAAAGGTAGCTTCATGACGCCTCTCTCATAGAAGGCAATCATTTATTTTACAATCTTCTCTTGATTCCAATTTCTTGTCACTCAGGAAGTTATGTAATGCGAGAAAAAGGTGATAATCGTTTAGTACCAGGTTCAAACTACAATCAACTCTCCCTAACTCCATGGATTTCATGGCATCTTTGATAGGTTTTACAAGCATTCTTCTCTCCGTAACTCGATACCTCCCTAACTCGATGGTCACTTGGATATTGAGTTAGTATATGGTGCATGCATTAAAACTTCCTGAACGAGCTTCCGGAATTTCTGGTGAGTCACTACAGACGTGTGTGGGCTTCCGTTGTCGCGAATAGAAGATGAAATGTGTGGATAAAAGTTCGATAAAGCGGACGTAGCGCCATCTGTCATTTAACAACGTATTTGAATTCGTTCTGTTTGAAAAAACAAAAGACGATTTCGCACAAATCGGTCGAACCGTTTAGGAGAAGATTTCTGATCTGTACGCCATGGTGTTCTCCAAGCATCTCAAAATGTGAAGGTATTAGTGTCGATTCATTAATTTAATTACCCC
>NC_073744.1:17383835-17432479 GCF_029784135.1 Toxorhynchites rutilus septentrionalis | reverse complement strand
AGAGAAAGAGAAAGAGAAAGAGGAAAGAGAAAGAGAAAGAGGAAGAGAAAGAGAAAGAGAAAGAGAAAGAGAAAGAGAAAGAGAAAGAGAAAGAGAAAGAGAAAGAGAAAGAGAAAGAGAAAGAGAAAGAGAAAGAGAAAGAGAAAGAGAAAGAGAAAGAGAAAGAGAAAGAGAAAGAGAAAGAGAAAGAGAAAGAGAAAGAGAAAAGAAAGAAAAAAAGAAATTGTAATAATTCTACGGTATAGAGAACTGCCCCATGATAGGTTTAACTTATGACCCTTTCAGCTCATTGGTTTCCGGAATAAATCGCCCCTGAAATAACCTCTCCGAATAGTGTAGTAGGCTAGAACCATTGTGAATTGCAAGTCATGATTTTGCACGCTAAATGTCCAAACTAAAATAGCTATAATTGTGATTTTTTTTTCAGATAGTGGTGCAACAGTTTTGAATTGCAATGAATGATATATTCCAACACAAAAACTAACCGCGCAAACGTAATGCACCTTGTCGGACCTTTCTAAAAGATCGTATCCTATGTTTCAAACTAACCGGGTAATCAGTGGAACACAGATTTGCGTGCGACTCGGCTCGCGTCATCTTGGCGGTTTGGACCGCCTCGGTTCCTTATTCTCGTTAAATGGGGACTCAGTTAAACATTGAGCTAAGAATAAATTCCGGAAAACGAAAACGAAAAAATAATTCATAATAGAAATAACGTTTCTGAGATTATCAACGTACAATAATAAAATACTTTTTCCCGAATACTGTTACCACACATTTTCCTCATTGTTTTGCTCAGGGCTTCCCGGAACACAAATGTGCCTCACCGAATAGGGGTTATTATTTTTAATGATAGGACACTTCGTTTAAATGTAATTTACTCTCTTTCAACAACAACAACAACAACAACAAGACAGAGAGAGTCACTGCCGATTTCATTCCTCCAGGCCGTGTCAGAGGTAGTGCTGCCCTGCTGCTTTCGATATTGGATGTGCATTGTTATATTCGCAAACGGGACACAGCCGGAAGCCAACATTACACACGAATCTCTCCAGAATCCTCTCTGAGGCACCCCCACCGTGGAAGCAAGATGTCTCCACTGCCAGGCCAAACTTTTCTTCCTTGCTGTTGTTGTTGGTTGTTTTTTTTCTGCGGGTTCACAAGATCTCGCAGATAATTGCGCGTTTGCCGGATTTTCGTCCCGCCTGACGCGACTCTCTGTGATTATGGAAATTGTGGGGAGAGTGCCGCAATTTCGTTGTGGACCACACACATACACACACACACAACCCAACGAGGATTAATAATGGTTGGTGCAGCGGAAGGGTACTTATCGCATCAAATTACATTGGGTTCGTGGATAATTGACACCTGTATTTGTGTTGATCGACCAGCTTCGAGTGGTTAGAAAGTGATAAACCAATGAATCACAAACGCGTGCGCGCGCCCAGTTCTGTTCTGAGTCCTTTCTATCGCGCCAGATTGACATTCACAGTGTAGGAAACGTTACACCGAACGCTCACTTGCTTTGATGAGCGGCTTTGAGTGACAGCGGGGAGAGGCGATGATTTATTTCTCACATGTTCTCTTCCTCAAGTGGCGGCAGCGCGGCCAGAATCTCGAGGCGCAAGCGTGTGCGTGGCAACGACTGACTGCAGGCCAACCCGCTCTGACAGAAGGTGAAAGTTCCTCTTTTGCACGGTCTCCGATTTCAATTGATTATCTTGTTGCTGTTGACCCATAAAAGGAGAGGCGTTTATGACGGTCTTGCATCTTGACCCTTTTCCTCTGCGCTTTCTCACAGCGGCCATCGGAAATTCAAACTCCCATCTTCATCATCTTGTTTGAGCTTGTAATTGAGCGCTTCTCTCGAGGTTTTTTTTATTAATTACCACCGTTGGCGCTTTACCGGAATCTGCTTACTGATGGAAGCGTGGAAGCGAAAACACACCAAAGACATGTGTTGGAGGCAACATTTTCGGCCATTTGTTTCGCACTGCGCAAGCATCTGTTTGATGTGTTCCGCATTGGGATAATTGATAACGAGCGACCGATCGCAGCTGATTGAAGCCGATATCGCGAGAAAACACGAGTTGGTGATGTACGCTCGAACCACAGGATGGGTCTTTAATTAGTAGTGGTGATCGTGGAAACGGATCGAAATTTAATAAGCGTGTGTTCGGCAATTTCGGTATAATTGCTGGTTCCGCTGAATTGTGAAGTCAAATAGACCATTGTCTGCTTCTCCCTCGTCTGTAATTGGCCTTCGGAATATGAGCCTTTTTATTTAATAAACACGTTTTAGTTAACGCTGGAATTATGTTGCAATTACCAATTTTCATGCATGAGTATAGTGGTTTGAATTTTTCTAGAGTTTCGAAACTCGAAATGGAGCACGACGAAGCTTATTCGCGATTCAAAAACTATCGCAACGTACCGGGCTTGTTGATGGGAACTTGTTGAAAATTATATTCAACATGATTACCTTTTGACGTGGGACTACATCTAACCGGAGTATATGGGGGTGGAATGAAAATCTAAACACGGAACATGCAGGAAAAAATTAAAGATTTCGATTGCTTATGACTCGAACATTTCTTAATAGATCGGAAAGATGTTTGCATCAATTGATAGGAAATAATCCTACGCGTCTATCACAATTAATAAAAAAATTATTTTCATTAGATAAATAATTGAATAACTGTAAAATGTAAATTTGTAGTTTAATTTAAACGCCCTAACTGCCAAGTTTTGATTGGCCCGATTTGCGGTTTCCCCAACACAGACTTCAAAATCAATGTACCTTTGAGAATCCGCTTTGCAAAGCGAGCTGTGTTTCCCTAAGATAGATTTCAAAACAAAGATGTCTGGGCGAATCCGCTTTGCAAATATATGCAAGCTGCGAGTACTTTTGTACTCGCTTGTCTTTGTGCAGACCGGAATATGCATCTCTAAAACGTACTTCTAAGCTGAGAAGCCTGGGAATATCGTCATTTCAGACACTAGAGATGAATGAACATTCGCAGTTCGAGAACTACGTAAACATGAGAGATGCAATAATTTCAGAGGGAAATGTAAAATACAATGATCGTTCGAAAATTCTTCATTATTGGTAGCGCAACGTCGACCAGCGAGCCTAGCACACCCCTGGTTGAGTCGACCGGAAAGTTCAGCCGCACCCACTGACTGAGGAAAAAATCTAAACTGTCAAAAGGTTCAGACAAAAGAAAATACCATAACGTGCCATAGAACGTGATAGTGCGAACAGAAAATTTATTATTAACATTTATTTTAAATCGTTAACAATGAATTTTCTTTCTTAAATATTTGGTAAGAGTATGAGAGTCATGTAATCACTAAAATTGATCATATAATTAAAACCAAAACCTTCTCAGAAAAGGAATACATAGAGAACCTGAATTTGCAAGACATAAAAGGATATGCGCCTGCAAAAAGGTTACCTACAAAATCAATACAGCACGGACTCGATTATATACAGTCTCTGATTCCTTTTCACTGTATATAATCGAACCCTGTATATAATAGAGTCAAAAACATTTTTTTTTCTTATTCGTTTCTAATGCATGTATTATTCGTTTTTTGAATAAAAAAGAAGAATTTGATTTTTGATTCATCCCCTTAAAAACAGAAAACAGTTTTCTCAAATGAAAAAAAATAATTTATCCAGATTCTCTCAGGAGGTGACACACGTTCATATTTGATGAAAAAAATCCTTCTACGCATATGTTCGAATTCTGTTGCTTTCACTTGAAAGATACGAAAATTTGGTACAGGATATAGTAGTGGAACATCTGAATTAGTGGATTCTAATACCATTTTGGAACTGAAAAACTTAAAAGTTAATAATATTTAATATGTTATTATTAATTTTATCCTAAAAAATTATATTAAACTTGATTGTTTCTAACAATCAAATTGAAGTTCTCTAGCCGCTCTACAATTTGTTCTTAGACACCCAACTTCTATACTTCCTAATTTAGCTGCAATATCGATAATAAACAATTTCAAGTAAAATCTTTAAAAATCACGATTTTTATCCCACTGTACATGTAATAGCCACTTACATTTCACCTTAACTTTGAAAGAATACATTTTTGCTTGAAATAAGTCATATTTGAAATATAAGAAGAAAAAAAATTCGAGCAGTATATAATCGAGTCCAAAATTGTATATAATCGAACCACATATAATCGAGTCCGACCTGTACTACATGATTAGATTATGGCGCGATAGCGAAGAGCTACTACACTGCCGTTCTACGCATAGTTGTCCCATGTTACTTTTTGACAATTTTCACTTTTCTCCATAAAACGATGTTATTATGCCTAATCTTCCGGAAAAACGCATAAAAATATATTGTTTGTTCCCAGTTTTAGAAAAAACAACATCAAGCTCAATTGTCCCATGTTGATATACTATGCATAACTGTCCCACCATATATTTTTTTTGTAAATCCATAATAAATAAATCGGTTTAAGTACAAGAATTTTATGTCACGCTTTCAGGGGGGTTAATGCACTCATTTCTGGTTTGAAAGAAGAAACTAGTTCTCAAACAAATAAAAAAAAATGAACAAAATACGTGTACACAAATGCCTATTAACAATGAGATTTATATTCTGCAAAGGTGTTGCGAATCACTCACTTCTTCATAAAATGATGTTTTCATGCATAATCTTTCAGAAAAACACAAAAACGTTTTGTTTGTTCCCAATATTTCAGAAAACAACATCAAGTTCAATTGTCCCATGTTGATATTCTAAGCATAATTGTCCCACCATGAATTTTAAGCCCGTAATAAAGATTGATTGGTTCAAGTGAGTGTAACTTTTCACATTTCATTAGACAATAGTTTACTGCTTATGAAATACCCGGTGTATTGCCAAACTGAAATGCTTAATGCTTCTGGTAGGCAAATATGCTTGAAAACTTTGATTGAAAATAAAGTTTTCAAGAAATTGGGAAGCCATTCGTTTTTTATCGCCAATATTCATATTTCACATATCTTCACATATTTTTGGTAGTCCTAGGCATCATTTCAAAAGCTCTCACGCAGAGATTACGAGTTCAATTCTCACTCCCGACATTCTTCCATAAATAGAAGTAAAAGTGACGAACCAGCCGAAATGTGTTGAAAGTCACTATAATAAAGAAAAAAAAAATAATCATTTCAAAAGTAAAAGGATCGTCATGAAATTTAATTGTAACGAAGAACATAATCTATTACAATGTATGAATTGATCTTACATGGCAACTGTTCAAACTTTTTACTTGCTGCAAAGCAAATTTAATCCGAAAATGATTTCGCCCAATCGATAATTTAATTAATACAATACAAATGCTTACTTAGACAACGGAAATCCCACGTCAACCTTGCGGTTATATCATAGATATAACCCACTAATTTGTTTGTATAAATTAGGCGCAGTGCGGGGTAGAAAGTATATTAGAAACCACAAATGGCTTCTTTTATTCCAAATACGTCACAAATGGACGGAGCTTTAATTGCAATATTTCCTCTCTATTTTGTGTTCGTAAAACGAGCACTGCATTGGCATTTCGAACAAGAATTTTCCGCGTGCAAAACCACTGCGCGTGATGGCAGCATCGAAAGAAAGACTGTTGATTGCTCGCTGGCTGGAGCGAGACTGTGTAGCAGAAAACGCGAATGATTTATTGTGTACCTAATAATTTGCAAATTGGAGGGGCTTAAGTTGTAGTATTTGCTTTCTCCTCAGTGTTCGCGAAGCAAAAATCGCATTTGCATTTCGAGAGAACGATTTACGCGCGCCTCATTCGCAGTGGTACAGGCAAACTTTTTTTTCTGTGCGGGGGATAGGGACTTGACCTATAGCTTTAAAAAATCGTGTTCGGTACACAATTTGAGAAAAACTTCGCTGGTGCGGTAGATGGGGACCGCGTAGTTTCCAACAAGAAAATTACTCAAATCCACGCTGTTCACAGTTCGATTTCCTTTTGTTTCCATGCTTTGCGATGGAGCTGTTTGCCTTTTCGATTGCGCGTGGCTGCGTTGTGCTTTTAGATGCAAGTCGCAACTTGTGGCTATTAGGAATCATGTCATTAGAACATTTAAAAAGTGGATAATTTAGACGCAAATATGCTTTTTTTCGCACTGAAATGCATATAAACGATCGAAAAAAAATCTAAATGGACGATAGCTCCGTCAAATATGCTTCTTTTCATATACCGCACAAAAAAATCGCACAAAAAAGCCGTACAAGTACAGAAAATCGCACAAAAAAGGATTTCCTGCATATAAAATAGTTTCTCGTCCTGTGCAAATGTGAATGATTACATTTTTTGTCAATTTACGTCGTTCACGGATAAGGGAATCGTAATATACAGCATATTAAACATATCATAGAGGATTTCCGATTCGATTGATATAAACGATGTAGTCCTACGTCAAAGATCCCAAGAGGTTACGTGTTGAACATCTTATTGACAACAACGCAATGGAGGAACATTCGTTCGGAGTCAATTTATCAAATTCCTCGAGCGGAGATCAGTGAAAAGCATTGGATCTACTCGTTGTTTTAGATCTTTCCGAATAAAGGTACAATCTATTTTGAAGTAATTCGAATGAAATAAACATCCAAACATGCTCCCAAACCCTTACGCGTTAAACTCTGCAACCAAGGTGTCTGTTGAAGTAGATTAACAAGATATAAAGGATATAATTTGACGGATATTGCATTTTGTTTATTGGCCCAAAAAAATGAGCTGCGCAAAATTTCAACTCAATCGGACATGATTTAGGGGTGCCTTAAAGCACTCATAGTTTTGATTTTCAGAAGATCGATTATCGGTCAATTTTTTTTAGGAACAACAGCGGCTTTATTTCAGTTTCCACTTCACGGTGAAAGGAAACAAACGTCACGCCATTGAACTTCATTTTACGTGAAGCATCAGGTGAAGCGTCAGAGATAATAATGGGTTTCCAGACAGAATGAACACCTTCCGAATAGAAATTATGAATGAGAATTAACTTATCCGAATCAAATTAGTGTTCAATTCAAATTTTGTTTTCTTCATGTGGTGAAATAATCTCTTACAAAAATTGTATCTGAAGATAATTTTATATTATAACTAGCTGACCCGGCAAACGTGGTTCTGCCATATAAATTATTTCCAGAGAGTAGTTTGAATGTTAAAGAAGACTTAAGAAATATATTTTAATCGTGTTTGAATGTTTTGGTCTTAAAGTAGAAAAATGAAATGAAGAAATTGAATATTGATAGGAATATACGCGCTCCTCTTTTTCAATATGGACGGCTAAATTTATAACTGATGGATCTCGTTCAAGAATTGGGAAACCAACGATACGCTAGACAACAATGGAGTTGATATACCGTTCCTATTTAAAACCGCACTCCTTCGTTGTTGTCATTCAATCGAGGATTATTCACAACGGTATTATAATTTTGAAACACAGTCATATTGCTTCCTTTATCCACGGACTTGTAAATGTATTAATAACTCTTCACCGATCTGCAGAACTCAATATTAATATGAGCATTGAATGCTTTGCTCAGCTGAGGCGAATTCGATACTACTCAAGGATTTTCAATTACAATGTCTCCGTCGTTGATTTTTGTGAGTGACATTATCTGTATTTATTCGTTGATATATAGAAATCTGCCTGCCCTTGAGATCGTGTCGTTGGTGAAATCTCTAGGAAAACGCTTTATACATATTCCATCTACCATGCAAGGCGATAAAGGTTAATTTGAATCCTCCTGAAACGCCATGTTTGCGGTAACAGTGTCGAACAGTTATTCATCTTCCGGAATCCGATTGTTTTGAAACACGATCAAATTTCACAATTGGATTGAAATCGACTCTTGCATTCTTAAATCCGTTCGACTCAAATTCAATCGTTCTATGCAAATGTGCAACCTTGCCTTGTCATGAAATAAACGTCAAAATAGTTCACATAGTTCACTCTCTATTTTGTTCTGTTGCTTGTTTGTTGTTGTTTTTGGCACATAGTTCACTCTACACGAGCTGAAGATTGTACCGCCCAGTGACCATTCTACCCTGGATTCCTCGAGTCAAGAGAGATGCACCACGATTGATATGAGGTACAGAATAGGGGGGGCGTCGCTGATCAATGGTCAGCTGCACCCCAATAGGAAGTATCCCGCGACGGCCCCCTATACATAGTACTGGAGACTGCAACATCCCAATTATGAGAATCTTTGTAATACTAACCTCGAGTCAACCGCGAGTTATCGATAACATATTACTAACATAATTGTAAGATAAAAATTGTCAAAATATTGGATTCCCGTCCCCGTCAGGCTAACGCCAAATGTGCCTTATTAAAATATATATTTGGAAAAAAAATATTTCATTCATATTCGTGCCTTGCATTTCCACCAACACGCTGTGACGCTGTGTCAGCGTTGCTCATGATAGCGTAGTCATTCGCTCTCTACCTTCGCGTACATATCGACCATGAACTGTTGGCACAGCTCACGACATCATAGAATGACATCATACAATACACATAACATGCATCGAGCGCACTTCTTTGTTTTATTCGTCTGATATAGCTGTTCATAAATATTATTTCAAAATGAGTAATGGTGTTCATAATGAATGTAGTACATGTGGCAGAATCACGTTGTCTAATGTTTGTGCAATATTCGTCTTGTCCTTTCAGAACCCCGGGCATTTTTCGTCAAAGATATTTATTCTGACTTGCATTGTGGTCACACACATTCTAGAGCTTACCACTCAGGATATATTCAAGGCGTGTTGTCTGGTATAGAAATCTCAACTAAGTACTACTAAAAATGATGTAACGTGATGGGAACGTTAGTGCTATTTAAGAAGAACATGGAGAAAGTCGTAGGAACAATGTGCGTCAACGATGAATTCCAGATTTTTTCTTCCAATCACAATTTCTCGCATCACTGTGCAGTCGCCTTCTATGATTCTAGTTACGCTTGCGCATTGAATGTAGACACGCGCTCTCCAGCAGGTGTTTTATCAGAATTGATGACAATAACGTGATTGTCATTTTGTAAACCGAGCAAGTGTGATTTGAGGTATTTCAATAATTCGTTGTGATCATTCAAAAATACTTCCAGCGCGCCGGCGATACGCCTGGCTGTAGACGAAGTGAGGTTATTTGCGAGTGTATTGATGAAGCCATCTGTCATTTCACAACATAAATAAATTCGTTATGTTTGGAGATCGACCGACGGTTAAATTAGTCGAATATTGTTTATACAAAAACACTAAAATCGCGATTGAAAATAGGGTATGGGGGTTTAAATTTGGTGTTATATGTATTGTTTGAAGAAAAAAAATTATTCAGATTTAGGGTTTCTCAACCCTAAATGTTTTGAATGTTTTTTTTATGCCAAATGTCGAAAACGTCGAGATCTGGTGTCATCTCGAAACAAAATTGGCCGAAAACCGACCTTCTGGGACTGGGAAAAAATCAAAACTTTGAGTGCTTTGAGGCATCCCTAAATCATGTCCGATTGAGCTGAAATTTTACACAGATAATTTTTTTGGGCCAATAAACAAATAAAGAATAAATATAATACATAAACAAATACATAGTCGGTTCTTTAAATTCGATGATTATATTTTTCCTACCTTCATTGCTACCCAAATATAGATATAGGTTTAAGTGGAAAACTAATTTCGTATCCAGATGTCCACACCGTCCCGTTGTCATCGGGGATACACTTCGGGCCTGATTCTCGAATACACTTCACGGTGGAAACGAAACAAACGGCACGCCATTGAACTACGTTTTACGAGTTAGTGAAGTGTCGAAGATAATGATGAGTTTTCAGTCAGAATGAGCACTTTTCAAATGAAAAATCATTAATGAAAATTAACTTCTTCGTATCAAACTGGTATTCAATGTGAGTGGAAAACTTTGTTTTCTTCATGTGATATAATAATCTCACACAAAAATTTCATCTGAAGATAATTTGATATTATAATGATAAATTTAGTGGAAAACTAATCTCGTATCCAGATGTCGACACCGTACCGTTGTCATCGCGAATACGTTTCATTCCGTTTCCACCGTGAACTGTATTCGTAGTGTATTCGAGAATCAGGCCCTTCGTTTTCACCGTGAAGTGGAAATGGGAATGAAGCCGCATATTTCGGCGTTTCATGCAATTTGAAGACATTTGGCATCAGAATATTTTTTGAAACCCCCATTTGTCAGTGAAGAGTAGATCTATATTTCACACATGCTCTGACTTTCCAGCATGATTTCCACAACAACAACAAAAACAACAAAAATCCGAGCAAAAGAAGAGGCAACACTCACGATCAGGCAGCTTTAGCCCCACATTCATCGACACCAGAGGGACTGGTGTGAAAGTTTCTATCTACGACCAAAACCATAACGACTGGATCTTCTCTACGCATGAGTGCAAAATAAAAACTTGAAGAAGCGTGAGCAGCAGGTTGACGTCAAAATCTAGAGCGGTTAATTAATTTTCGTCAAAAACAGTTCCGTATATCATCCTTCGCGTGATTTTTTATTCGTTCTCATATTCGTTATCTCATTTCAGGCCAAAATAAAAAAAAACAGAAAAACGTGTGAGAGTCTACAACAAGCTGTGGCCTTCAAGAGGCGGCGCAAAATGATTCGCCACATGGGAAAGAAAGTCGCCATCGCCGAAGAACGATCGTGAAAAGTCCGAAGAAATCCATTGTTGTGGCCTGCCAATTGGGTATAGAGGTGCGCGTCTATCTTTCTCTTCCCCCCGCGTGCGATGATTACAATTGATTGAACCTGTCCGATACGTGAAACTGATTGGGGGCCTAACCCTGGAGTCACTCACAAAAAAAAACCACATTGACTGAGGGGAGAAATGTGATCGTAGACAGATAGTGTGTGTGTGTGTGTAGCAAGATTGGCGGAGAATGGTCCCACAGACAGATGGATGACTCCAATCGCGCCTTAATGGGGGAAAGTTATGAATAATGACCAGAGCAGATCTGCCCGAATAGGTCGAGAACACACTTCGACTGGAGAAATTCGTCGAATCATTGTTTTGGTTGTCTGGTAAAAATTAACAATAGATTGATCCCCAGGGCAAAACTCGTGTTCGGGATGCTGCTGCCACCAACGAAAACAACCTGATTGATTCAAACTGCCTTTAACAGTTGAAGCAATTATCGCTTAGTCTGCTTTCGCAGACTCCGAGAGAAAGAATAAATGAACTTTTGGCGATCTCAATTAACTTCGATGGCTCCCCGCGCGTGCGTTGTTTCCGCTCCGCGCCGATGTAAATCCTGCAAATTTATTGCTTAATTATAAGTCATTCGTGTACAAACAACGTGCAGAATAGTTCTACGTTTGCATCCCTGACCATTTAGGACTTTCCAGTGCTGGACGATGATTTCAACTGAGGAGAGCAAAAAAAACAAAAAAAAACAACACTCGTCAACAGGATGGAGACATTGACACGATTCGAGCCCCAGAAGAAAGCAAGAGACCATCGTCGTTAAACGTCGAGTCGATGGGAACGTTCCGCGCGGCTGAGGACGACGACCGACAACAACAAATGGCATAACTAATTCCACCGCAAAGAAATAATACGCACGCTGTGGAGAGAAAACAACAAAAAGCAAACAGGTTTTCGATTTTCGGAACACTCTCGGAAGCGCATCCAACGACCTCTGCTTATCAGTGCAGCTTGCCAGTTTCTCCCCCCCGAGAACTCGTCATCACATTCGTGCCCATTGGTTTGTGTGAATTTATGCGAGAATTTTTACCTTCAAAGCACAAAAAAAAGGAAAATAAAATTATAACCAAGCATGATTTCGAATTTTTGCATGAATCGATCTGAGCACTCCATAACAATTCATTTACAATGAATAATATGATATATTATATGAAACTATAAGTAAAGGGTGTGTCACATCAAATTGCATCACGGAAAAAACGCTGTAGAAATTTAATTTTTAGGAATTATATCTTCAGCTTTCGCTTATAATCAGATAAGAGTGTATAGATCACGTTGGCCATGCTTCACTGTAAATTTTTCGTAAATTTGGAAAAATGTCGTCGAACGAAAAAGAACGTCGTGAATTAATCCTGTGCACTCATTTCGAGAATCCGGAGTTGTCACATAGGGACATCGGTAAGATGCTGGGAATCGTCCAATCCACGGTCAGCAGAGTACTAAAACGATACTTCGAGAACCTAACCATCGACCGGAAGGTGAAGAACGGCAAAAATGGATGCTCCGTCAGTGAAAAAGATCACAAGCGCGTAGTTAAGCAGTTTAGACGTGATCCGAGAAGTTCGGTCCGGGATGTCGCCAATAAGCTGAATTTGTCAAGTTCATTCGTCCAGCGGACCAAGCAGCGGGAGGGCCTGCGTACATACAAGGTTCTGAAGGCTCCTAACCGCGACGAAAGGCAAAACATGGTGAGGAAGACGCGAGCCCGGAAGCTGTACACCGAAATGCTGACGAAGCCGCATTGCCAGGTAATGGACGACGAAACCTACGTCAAAGCGGACTTTCATCAGCTGCCGGGCCTGTTGTTCTTCTCCGCAGAGGACAAATTCAGCGTTCCGGAGGAGATTCGCAAGCAGAAACTATCCTAGTTTGCCAAAAAATACATGGTGTGGCAAGCGATCTGCTCTTGCGGAATGCGCCCCCTTCGTGATGACCGGCACGGTAAACGGGCAGGTTTACCTTAAGGAGTGCCTACAGAAGCGCTTACTACCACTATTGAAGCAGCACGAGGGCCCGACCATCTTCTGGCCGGATCTCGCTTCGTGCTACTATTCAAAGGACGTGTTGGAGTGGTACGAAGCCAACGGGGTCACCTTCGTGTCAAAGGAAATGAACCCGCCCAATGCACCGGAGCTTCGCCCAATAGAGAAATATTGGGCGATTATGAAGCAGGCCCTCCGGAAGAACCCAAAAGTTGTCAAATCGGAGGCGGACTTCAAGAGAAAACGGATTTATGTTCAAAAAAAACTACAACCTGACGTTGTACAGAACCTTATGGACGGGGTAAAGAGGAAGGTGCGAGCATACGGGCTTGGGCTCGAAGTATGAATAAAAAGAAAATGCCAAAAGTTGTTTAATAGTTTTTATTTTACTGTCTAAAATTTTCAAAAGGATCGGTCTACTGGGCGAATTTCTACAGCGTTTTTTCCGTGATGCAATTTGATGTGACACACCCTTTAATATATAGCGTATAAGGAATCAATTATTCTAATACAAATCCATACAAATTAAATCAGATCGGTTCCAAATTTGTTAAATATGTAACATGGTTTATCATTCAAAGTGCAATTTATCTTTTTA
The DNA here is from genome assembly GCF_029784135.1 of Toxorhynchites rutilus septentrionalis. Taxonomy (NCBI): domain Eukaryota; kingdom Metazoa; phylum Arthropoda; class Insecta; order Diptera; family Culicidae; genus Toxorhynchites; species Toxorhynchites rutilus. The sequence continues at coordinate 17,419,122 of NC_073744.1, read as the reverse complement.
TTTTTATTTAATTTTAATCAAAAATTAAATTCATTTAAATCAAAAATACATACATAACACACACAAAAAAAATTTTTTTTTTTGAGCCAAATGTCTTATGATGGCATGAAACGTCGAGATCTAGTTTCATCTAAAAAAATTTTTGAGCTAATATTTTGCATAGGGTATATTATCGTGCAAATCAACATTTCGTAGCAAGTTCTGAATAAAAAATCAAAATAACTATTTTTATTGCAAAACCATACTTTTCGTTTCGTACTCCGAAAAAAAACTCCCAGTCCCAGAATGTCGATTTTTGACAAAAAAAAAATTTCGGGATAACACTAGATCTCGATGTGTTATGCATTTTTAAGACATTTGGCATAAAAAAAAGTTTTTCGAAAACCCCACTTTTCTTTACTCTCCTTGGGTGATTTTTCGATTTTCAAAAATCTTAAACTTTGACCGCTTTGCGCCATTCTCCCTTAAGTCCCATTGAGCTGATATTTGGCATAGGGTGTTTTTTCGAGGTGGTGAACATTTTTTATGTGGTAACATTTTGAAATTCGAGATGACCATTTTCATTGGCACCCTAATGTATACATACCTAATTTGTGTGTTACTTAAATTATTGTCTCGCAAATATTTTTTCACTTCTGTACGAATGACATGGGTATCGAATGAAAGCAACTGCAAAATGACGGATTACATATTTTCTCAGAACCCCATCAATATGGATATCAAACGAAAGAGATTGAATTGATTAGTAGAACACAGTTGTTTATGAAAAATGCAGATCCAAAATGGCCGCCATCACATGATGACGCCATATCAATTTTGTCACAACCCCATCAATATGGATATCAAATGAAAGGGCTTGACTAGTAGAACACAGTTATTTATGAAGTGGAGGCGATCTGGCGTAGTGGTAACATCCATACCTCTCACGCAGAAATCACGAGTTCAATTCTCACTCCCGACATTCTTCCAAAAATGGAAGTAATAATGATGAACCAACCGAAATGTGTTGAAGATCACAACAATAGAGAAAAAAAAAGTTATTTATGAAAGATGCAAATCCAAGATGGCCGCAGTTCCCAAGTAAATAATTACTTTTTAATGGTTTCATTCAGCTTGACTTGTTTATATGTACAGCGCAGACTCGATTATATACAGTCTCTGATTTCTTTTCACTGTATATAATCGAATCCTGTATATTTTTTTTTATCTCATTTATTTATTTATTAGGCTCATTAGCATTTTAGCTGTAACAGAGCCGGGTTTTAATCGTTTACATGTACATATGTTTTATGTTTCTATAAATTGTAAACTACACAGTAGTTAGTAGTAGCCATTTAGGCGTTAAGTATTCTGTTCCATTACATTATGGTAAATCACACAGTAGTAGCCATTTAGGCGTAAGGGTATTCTTTCTGTTCTTCCATTGTTCAGCAGACCGGACAGCGAAGACAGTTGATATTGATCATTGTTGAGTTATTTATAGAACAGCAGCCCGATGTGTCTTGCAGAGCAGAGCATTGTATGGATGAATCGATCTCATTTCGACCGTGGATCGATTTCCATCGCTGATGATGGTTGCGTGGACGTAGTTATTCTATAACAACACAAAGATGGTCAATTGAGGGCCCTGAGTTTGAACTCACGATCGATCGCTTGGTAAGCGAACGCGTAACCAAGTGGCTACGAAGACCCCCCGAATCCTGTATATGATCGAGTCGAATTTTTTTTTCTCTTATTCATTTTTATGCATGTATTTTTCGTTTTTTGAATAAAAAAGAAGAATTTGATATCTGATTCATCCCCTTACAGTCAGAAAACACCTTTCTCACATGAAAAAAAATTATCCAGATTCTCTCAGGAAGTGATAGACGATCATATTTGATGAAAAAAATCCTTCTACGCATAGGTTCGAATTTCAACAATGACAGACTTATAGAGCTTTTTATATTGTTTCGGACTTTGTTGCCTCAAACCGGCTCTACATTAAAAATGTACGCTACGGAAGACGATTATGTTGCTTCCAATTGAGAGATGAGAGAATTGAGTACAGAATATAGTAGTGGAATATCCAAATTTGCGGATTCTAATAACATTTTGGTAGTGAAAAATTTCAAAGTTAATAATATTTAATTTTTAATAATTTAAAAATTAAATATTATATAATAACTTTGGAATATTTAATCCACAGTTAATTGTTCCATCATATACCCCACGATTTTATTTTTGTCTCATCATTGCATTAATGAAGGAACGGATGTGATATCTACTAACTGCTACTTGCCTAATTATTTTCCAGCGTTTAAAGGGCGAACACGAAATTATTGCGACACCGAAAATGTCATGCCAATTTTCTTATAATGTTTAGAATGAAACCAAAATTTTAGGGTATTTTTATACATATATTTACTTCAAAAATCAAAAGAAAAGTTAATCGATGGAGCCTTGAGTGTAAAATTGAACGCATTTTCGCTTGATGCCCTCCATAAAAGTCTTTAAAGTGTCATCCGGTACCAGTTCCTCAGTTTTTTTTTTCCATTTCCTTAACATGTCCTCCTCGTCTTTGACTGTCTTCCGAAGTGCTCTTCCGAAGTTCCCGCTTCATTATTGCCCAGTACTGCTCCACCGGGCGCAGCTCCGGACAGTTTGGCGGGTTCATGTCCTTTGGAACAAAATGGACAGAATTGGCCTCATACCACTCCAGGACACTTTTAGAATAGTGACATGATGCCAAATCTGGCCAAAATAGCGGAGCTTCGTCGTGCTGCTGCAAAAACGGCAAAAGGCGCTTCTCGAGGCACTCAGAATTTTTATGATACTTGTGCTGTGCGTGATAGAATGAAGTGCACGTAAAAATATTCCGTCTCGGTACAAACAGTGAAACAAGCTACTTTTCCCAACTGTAAAATCGCCGAATGCTGACCAATTCACCGATTTAGTGTACCAAATTCGTGTCGTGCCGTTTTATGCAAATATATACGGTAGTTACCGTGTAAAAGATCATTTTCTTGATTCTTGTGCAACCGCAGAACGACAATTGTGTGGGGTACAAAGAGATAAAGATTCGAACAGTTATCTAAGTTGTGTGCGCCATCGATACCAACATGACTGAAAAAGATAGTCAAATGCGTCTACGGAGTGACCTAGCACGATCTGGTGGTAGGAGTACTGAAGCCGATATGACTGTAGCAGACCTTGCCAATCTTATGCAATCACAACTAGCCAGTTATCAACGTACGGTGAAGGAAGTTCAAAAAGCTCGGAGATTCCCTGTCGTCGCTTACAACACAGATGAGCAAATTGCGAAAAGAAATTACTTCGGATATTGAGAAGCTGCGAGATGAGAACAACCGCACATTCGACAAGTTAACTTCGACAATCGATGCCGCAAAGAAGGAAACATCGCTGGCATTGGATAGATCTGCTCGAATAAACGATCTTGTGGTGAGCGGAGTCCCGTATGTGGACGGAGAAAACCTGTTATCATTTTTTCACACATGGTGCAAAACGTTCGGCTATACTGAGACAAATTATCCGCTCGTCGATATCCGTAGACTCTCCAAGGGAATGTTAACGGCTGGAAGCGTGTATACGATCCTGATACAATTTGCCATCACTGTCCAGCGTAACAACTTCTACTCTCGGTATCTTCGCTCACGTTCACTGTCGCTCTCTGATATCGGGTTTTCGGTTGCCAAACGAATATATATCAACGAAAATTTGGGACCCAACGTCAGAAAACTACGATCCAGGGCACTACATCTGAAGAAGGATGGGAGGCTGCGAGGAGTATTTACACGGAATGGTATCCTATTTGTGAAGAGAACTGGCGATGAGAGAGAGATCGTCATATCTACGGACGATGATTTTCATCTATCGTGAAACCCTTCCTAATGAATTATTGTTTATCCTTCTTTCCTTCCCTCTCTTCCATGATTCCCCTCCTGAAAGTCGGTTCGCGTTGCTGCTGTTGCTGCCAAATGATATTCTGCTGCTGTGTGAGATCTGTTGACTGTTCCTGTATATGGCGATCCATATATTTCTTGTTTCTGTTTGTGCCAAAAAATATGATGTTAATGCTTTTTATAGAAAGTTTGTTATAATGAAGTATGTAGATTTTTTTTTTTCATTCTTATACATCAGCAAGCCGTGGAATAAAGGTGACGTATAATTTTCATCATAACGAATATTGCAGATTTTCTTTGTGACTTTTTCTTGTAAGCCATTTCAGTGTTTGAAAGACTATTTTCGGAAGAAGTTGTGAACTTCCCGCTGTATTGACCCTCGGAGCAGAATTACTGAAGATCCCCTGTCTCTGGAAAATCAATATTCAAAACTTTTTTTGACGGAATTTCGAAAGAAGCCGGGACGATATACTGAAAAGAAAGGATTTTTCTTGAAGTCGGAATTATTTTTCAAGTGTTTTTTGGAGTGTGAAGCTTCCATTTGTAAGTTATGGCTAGCTCAGTGGTACTGGTTTGTATGTATAATTACCTCAGGGTCGGCTCTTACCTAGGAACGAGGTGGACTCACGAATACAACGGAAGCTGTTGGTGATGGATATGATGAGAATATGATCGTAATAAGAACAGAATGGTAAGTATATTTTTTAAAATTTATTATATATTTTTTTCTTTCTTTTCAGGTTAGTAGGTTAGAAAATCGTTGCGGCCGAACAGGAACAGGTTGAATTCAGGTGAGTATGTTGGTTGATAATAGAGAGAGGGTTTCTGTGGGTTTTTTTTTCTACTCACGGTGCCCGTACACGGGGATCGGTCTCATCGGTCCAAGTGACGATGAGCGGGGGCTAGGCTCGACCAGACCTCATCGCACTGCAACCTCCGAAACGTTCGACCGACTCACCCGTATACGTGTGGAGCAGCGATAACGTTGGGGGCTCGCTGACCACCGGCGTTTTCTCCGAGGTACCTCTTCCGTCGTTTGAATCCAGCGAGGAGGGTGAATGTCGCCCGACTTGTGCGGTTCCTAGGACGTGCAACTCCTTCTTCCCTTATTGTCACTCGCACTTCACTCAAAAAGTACAACTTTAATTTTGACGATTTTTCGGTATAATTTCTTCGACGGTCCGTGAGTTAAGACCGATTCGAGCCATTCCAATCTTCCTTTACGGCTCGAATCCCCCTTTTATCTCTCTCTCTTCTATCCCATCTCTCTATCCCCTTTCTCTCTCTCCTCCTATTAATCTTCTGCTCCTTTTTTTCGTCCTTTAGGACTAAAGATTCCTCATAGGTTGTAAGGAATCATTGTTAAACATTGTTAGTTTTTTTTACAAAGATTCTTTTTTTTTTGAATTCGCGTGGCAGCATGCAATGCCTTACAGGTAGGTAGGTGATGATGGGATTTGGGCATGTATTAGTAGGGTGTATAATTATGGGAGGTACACTCACTTTTCGGTCCGTATTACCATATGGTTTATGGTTATATTTTGTTGTGGTTTTTCTAACCGTAACAATTATCCCACTCTCAGGAGAAAAAAAATTATGAAAAGTAATTTTTTTTTCAATTTTCCGTCAATCTTCATGATTTATTTTCAATTTATCAGAAATCAATGGATACTAAGGCTCGAAATATTTATAATCATTATTTTTTTTTCAGCTTAATTCACGATACGATACCATTTCGACATTTTCATGCATTGTGAATACCAGTTTCTGAATTTGCTTTACAGCAAAGAAAATTTTAGTACTCCCTCAACATGTGAGGAACATCTTTGGAGTATATCTATTGCTCCAGAAATTTCTATCCAATTTACCTAACCGAAAAACTTCACTCATTCATCATCACATTCAATCGGGTACCCTTAACTAATCCTATCCCATTCATACAAACTCGCATTCAGACCTAATCCTATCTTACTACTAACTGTACAATCGAAATAATCTAAACCTAATTGCTCTAAATTAGAAAAAAATGTTGCTTTAGACACAATTGTCTAAAGGTGATAAATCAAACTTCATCATGAGTGGAAAATCATTAAAATTTCATGCTTAAATTCATGGAGCTGATGAATCTATGCTTCTAATGAGTATTCTTATTGATCAGACAGGTGCAGCTGCTGAAAATAAACTTTTAATCATCTCCTTTTGATAAAATTAACCGGGTTTTAGGTGAGATGCATGCCAAATTCCTAGCGATTTTCCCGCCAGGTCCTCGATTTCATAAGATGAGGAACCAAGCTTTGAGATTATCTTAGCAGGCAGATACATTGCCCCATATTTAGCGTTATAATTCTGAACTGCGCTAGATTGCTTCATATTCCTATAATATACTTTTTGACCTAATTCTAAATCTTTCGCATAATGACGATGCCTAAGATTGTATCGATGTTTACTGGATTCATGTCCTTCTTTAAGATTCTTTTCGACGATCTCATAAATTTGATTGAAAAGTAGTTTCTGATTATCACACCTCTGCTCTAGAGTGCGATCCTGTTCTGTGGATGAATCCTTATGATCTGATCCTCTCAAAAAAATTTCGTGACCATGAGTAATGAAAAAAGGAGTCATTCTGGTCACGGAATGAACAGAAGAATTCAAGATGGTTTCTATCTCCGACAGCTTAGAGTCCCATAACCTTTGGTCTTCCTTGACATAGGTTCTAATTGCCGCGTTCACAGTGCGATTCACCCTTTCCACAGGGTTCGCTTGGGAATGATACTTGGCGTTTAGCCAGTGACGAATATTGAACCGATTTAATAGAGATTTGAACTCTTTTGACAGAAAACATGTGGCGTTATCTGTTATGATAACTTCTGGGGTAGAGTTTCGAAAGAACCATTGGTCTCGAACTATGTTGCAGAGAGCTACGCTATCGATCCTGCGGACGGGTGTAAGCATAATCCACTTACTAAATAAGTCTAGTACAACTAGAATGTATTGGTAACCCTTTTTACTTCGAGGCAAGGGACCAACGAAATCGATGGCTATTATCTGCCAAGGATGTTTCGTTATCCTTCGATCACCCATTAAGGGGTTTACGGGTACAGAAGATCCTTTTACTTCTTTACACGTACTACAATTTTTTATATATTCGCGCACTTCAGCGGACAATCTTGGCCAAAAGTAGCGTTGTTTGATTCGATCAATCGTCTTGTCTACTCCAAGATGCATTGATTCATCGTGGTTTTCACGAATTATTTTCTCCCTATTATCAGGAGGAGCAACTACTTTCCATTCATACCTATGATCGAATGGTAGATTAGGAGTAGAAACAAATTTCAAAAGTTTTCCATCTTCTATTCTGAAATCGACAAAACTGTCAGGGTTGTCCTGAATTTTTTTAATCATGTCTTCATACCCAGTTGAAGATAATCTAGTGGAGACAACAGCGATGCTTCTGGAAAGAGCGTCAGGAACAATGTTGTCCTTCCCCTTTCTGTGTACGATATTCATATCGTACTGTTGCAAATTCAAACACCATCGACTACAACGGGAAGCTGTTTTCCATTTAGTCGTCATAATGTGGGATAAGGCCGACGAATCTGTGATCAAAGTAAAGTGGGCTCCTTCTATGTACCCTCGAAATGCTTCGATCGCTAATAACGCCGCTAAAGTTTCCTTCTCGCACGCATGATAATTGCGTTGAGGAGTTGTAAGCTTATGTGAAAAATAACAAATCACTCTCTCTGAGCCCTCTTGCTCCTGGGTGAGTATACCGGCCACCGCTACATCGCTGGCGTCGGTCTGAATACAGAACTCCTTGGAAAAATCAGGGCTCATAAGGATGGGAGCTGTGATAAGCCTTTCCTTAATGGCACAAAAAGCTTCTTCTGCTCGTTCATTCCATCCGAGAACCTTACTTTTTGTTTTTAGTAGGTCTGTGAGTGGAGTAGTAAGACCACTAAATTCCTGAATGAAACGTCGGTAGTAGTTACACATACCTAAGAATCTGCGTAGTTTAGTAATTGTTGTTGGGCGCTCATAATCGACTACGGCTTTAACCTTATCCGGATTGGGACGTAAACCTTGAGTGGACAACAAATAACCTAAAAAAGGCAATTCGTTTACACCGAATTTAGATTTTTCTAGATTTATTGCAAGATTGGCAGCCTTTAGTCGACGTGCGACTTCACTGAGCAACTTTGCATGCTCTTCGAAAGTCTCACTGACGATGACAATGTCATCTAAATAAACAAACACTCGGGGTTCCAGTTCACCATGCCCTAAGACTTGGTCCATGAGTCGGGACAGTGTCTCCGGGCTATTAACCAAGCCGAAGGGAAGTCTGGTGAACTGAAACATCCCTTTTCCTTGGACGCTGAAGGCTGTATATCGACGAGAAGAAAGCTCAAGAGGAATTTGTAAAAATGCTTCAGACAGGTCGATTGTGCTAAGATACATAGCTCGAGATAATTGACCTAGAATTCTTCCTGGGTGCGGTAGCGGGTATGCGTCTCGCACCGTGCGTTCATTAATCTTGCGAGCATCAAGACACAGGCGGACTTTACCTGTAGGTTTGATGACCGGAACGACATTGAGAGACCAATCTGAGTGACACCTTTCGATGATTCCAATCCTGAGCATCCGTTCGAGCTCTTCGGCAACCTTTTGCTGAATTTTAGGTGAAACCGTGTAAGGGTATTGACGAACAGCGGGCTTGTTTTTCCATTCGTCATGAATTTCTATGCGATGAGTAATAAGTGGGGTTAAGGGAATTTCATCCGGGATAGCAACTTTAAAAAGTATTTTAATCTCCTCAAGCTGGTTTAATTCGGTCTCTGACATATTTGACCGCGACTCAACATGGGTTGGGTTCATTTTATCAATAAGCAAACATTGTTCAATGGAGGGGGAAATGCCGAAGCGCTCCCAAAAATCCATTCCGAGAATGCAATCTAATAGTAAATTTTCAATAACTAGTGTTGAAAGTATTCGGACTTGATTGTCGAATGTGAATGGTATGTACAATTTTCCAAGTATTTTTAACTGTGTTCCACTAGCAGAACGAATTTCAATAGGGTTGTTCACGATATTCAACTTTGCTTTATTCAATTTTCGATGCATTCTGTCACTGATTAATGTGATATTACTGCCCGAATCTAACAAACCGTTCGTGGTATAGTCATACAATTTAACTTTAGCATACGGTCTATTGTCGTTAGGGACTGAATTCAAAATGACCTGTATATTAGAAACATCTTCTGAATACATTTCATCCGTAGTAGGTTCCCAAAATTCACAGGGATCTATTCTTTCTTCAAATGAATTTATGCGGGTGACGTTGACGATCGGCGACTTTCGATCGTCTGAAAGCCGTTTTTTAAACAAAACGGACAGTGCTGGGTGTCGAATCCTTTAAATCCACACATCCTACAAAAAGGACCTCTGCTTGACCTACACTCATCAATGGGGTGGGTGGTGGATCTACAGAAAATACACTGATTTATTTCCGGCGGTCTATGAGTTGCAATCAATCTGGATAACGAACGAATGTTATTTGAATTTCCTTCTAAAGGATCTTCTTGACCTACTGGAGCTTTCGAATCAAAATCATTAGCATACGAAACTTTTGGTTTCGTATTTGATTTAAATTGATCCTTATTTTGTTTGTTATTGTTCTTATAATTGTGTGGAGTATCATTGTTGAACGGAGGTTTTGGTTTCCTAAACTCTGACTGCTTATTATTATACGGTCGTGAGTTATTTGGATCTCTATTATCCTGCTTTACAGGTTTAGTTTCATGCACAACATTGGTTGACTTTTCAGAGCCAAACATTTTGTTGTAAAGGGAAAAATTTGAATAATCAATCTGACGACCTGCATCAACTAATTGTTGTAGGTTCTCAGTGGGTTTCCACAATAAATATTTCTTGTAGTCGCCCCGCATATTACGTTTCAACACATCAAACTTTTCAAAGTCACTCATCTGTGTTGTCATTGACCTAAAGAGCTTTTCCATGTCGTAATAATAATCTTGGAAGTACTCCTTTCTTTGTTGTCGACGTTGGTATATTTTTGACCGCACTAGAGAATCCAACTCCGGATGAACAAAAGTTCTCCTCAATTCTTCAACCATGTGAGTCCAGTCTCTCAGATGACCCTTGGAACTCACAGACATGAACCAGTTCAAAGCTGGACCAGTAAACAAGTGAAAGGCAGAGTCGAACAACTCTTGCTCTGAGATTCTCTCAGCGAGCGAAAGCTGCTGGACCAACACTAAGAACTCGTTCAAATTGCTGCCTTGATCTGTTCCCGCGTATTTGTCTATTTTCCATTTGGAAACAGGCAACGATTTGTGGCTATACGATGACTGAGATGAAATCGGCAAACGAGGCAAAGATGATGGAATCGGATGAATATTCGGAATCAGTGTTGTTGGAACAACTGGGTTTGGGTTCAAAATCGGTAAATCAGAAAACACTTGCGGTGTGGCCGAACTAATCGACATAGGCATAGTCTGCGGTACCTGCGGTGGGTAATATGGAAAATGTTGATAATGTGGATTGTAAAATCCCGCCAAATTCGATCCGTATATATTATGATAATTTCCTGTGTGATTTGAATTTGCCAAACAAAAAGCGTTAGAGTTTGGAGTGGGATAACCATATACAGAAGTCACAGGTATATAACTGCCGAAGTGATTGGGTGCTGTGAACGGAATCGAAACTATTGGAAATGAAATATTTGCTGTGGTTGCAGGAATGCCAAGCTGATGAAACGTATTCGCTATTGGAGGATTCTGAACGCTAACTGATGTCGTTACTCTAGGATCACTCAAGACATTCACCAGAGTAGTGGGTGAATTCACTATTCGAGTATTAGAAGTAGTGGTTACACTGACCGCTTGTGTTGTAGGTATTGTGGATATCGGTTGAGCAATAAGCTTCGCTTGGTTTTTCTGTTTGTAGGTTCTCAACAAATAAAGTTCATGTTCGAACGCTAACATGGCATCTCGAACATCCTTTTTCACATCACCTGAACTATTGGAAGGATCAATGCAACCTAATCTTTGCAAACACTGTATTAGATCATCATCCTCGGGATCTAATAACGCGATTACATTTTCATTTTCACTTGGTGGATTCTGTACGGGTACATGAGCAACGTTTATATTTGGAAGTGAGTTTGCTGTAGTTACCGGAATTGTTAGGAAATCTGCTAAGATCACATCACTTCCCAAACTCAGTGTCCTTTGACGGTCACGCTTGTCGTAATAGAAATTATTTAACATTTCACAAACTTTTTCGAGCATTCTATTCAAGTTGCTCTGATTCACTTCATCTACGTGTGGGAATAATCTACCAATTCGTACACCTAAATGCAATAACGTTGACTGACAACGCGGAGGAGCTGTTTGTGCCCCAGTCAAACTGCTAACCACTTGGTTAAATTTTTCAACACAGTTAGAATAATCGATTTCGAGATCAAACTTGTACTTTACCTGCCATACTGTATTCGATTGTCGCTCGTGCTTTAAAGCTTCTCTGAGATTTCCTCGTTTTCTAACCATTTGAGCGCCATCTTCACAAACTATTTCTCTTATCCGTAACTCATAATTTAATTCATCTTCGTTCAAAAACTCGACTCGAAGATCACTAAAATTTGCCTGTAAATCACCAAGGCCTTCGATCTTTTTATTGCTCTCCATCGCTATAATTCACTATACGGAGGCAAAATATTGAAAATGAACTCACACTGATCACGCTGATCTGGGTATTTTAGAAACACACCAAAGAAAAATCACTTTTATCTCGCTATGCAACTGAATGCGATTTCTACTGCTTCTCACAAGTTTTCACAATGCTTAAAAATGCATAAAATCGTAATATCGTATCGAACCACGCAATTTGACTCGTTTTAGAGTAGCACTTTGCCTGAAAACAATATATTTCACCGGATTGCTTTCCGATAGCAGTTTTTTCTTCTGCCTTTTCGCGAAACGATCGAACTGATCTTTTCCTCTTTACACTCAACTGAAAACTGAATTCAATCACGAAGATTAAGCAATATTCGTGAGTCTCCCCCGAACTGGTTAAAAATATTCTGAATCAGATGGATTCAGAATATTTTCTTTACGCGGATCGCCAATTGTAAGTTATGGCTAGCTCAGTGGTACTGGTTTGTATGTATAATTACCTCAGGGTCGGCTCTTACCTAGGAACGAGGTGGACTCACGAATACAACGGAAGCTGTTGGTGATGGATATGATGAGAATATGATCGTAATAAGAACAGAATGGTAAGTATATTTTTTAAAATTTATTATATATTTTTTTCTTTCTTTTCAGGTTAGTAGGTTAGAAAATCGTTGCGGCCGAACAGGAACAGGTTGAATTCAGGTGAGTATGTTGGTTGATAATAGAGAGAGGGTTTCTGTGGGTTTTTTTTCTACTCACGGTGCCCGTACACGGGGATCGGTCTCATCGGTCCAAGTGACGATGAGCGGGGGCTAGGCTCGACCAGACCTCATCGCACTGCAACCTCCGAAACGTTCGACCGACTCACCCGTATACGTGTGGAGCAGCGATAACGTTGGGGGCTCGCTGACCACCGGCGTTTTCTCCGAGGTACCTCTTCCGTCGTTTGAATCCAGCGAGGAGGGTGAATGTCGCCCGACTTGTGCGGTTCCTAGGACGTGCAACTCCTTCTTCCCTTATTGTCACTCGCACTTCACTCAAAAAGTACAACTTTAATTTTGACGATTTTTCGGTATAATTTCTTCGACGGTCCGTGAGTTAAGACCGATTCGAGCCATTCCAATCTTCCTTTACGGCTCGAATCCCCCTTTTATCTCTCTCTCTTCTATCCCATCTCTCTATCCCCTTTCTCTCTCTCCTCCTATTAATCTTCTGCTCCTTTTTTTCGTCCTTTAGGACTAAAGATTCCTCATAGGTTGTAAGGAATCATTGTTAAACATTGTTAGTTTTTTTTACAAAGATTCTTTTTTTTTTGAATTCGCGTGGCAGCATGCAATGCCTTACAGGTAGGTAGGTGATGATGGGATTTGGGCATGTATTAGTAGGGTGTATAATTATGGGAGGTACACTCACTTTTCGGTCCGTATTACCATATGGTTTATGGTTATATTTTGTTGTGGTTTTTCTAACCGTAACACATTGGACCCGCTTCAAGGATTTTAGAAGTTCTCTGACATTCATCTAGATACATTTAAGATAAGTTTTCGTTTTATTTTTCTTTCACGCATACGTATACATATACATATACATACACATATTTCATTTTATTTTATTTATTTATTTATTTATTTTTTAATTTTATCATTTCATATTTGCGTGTTCTAAAAAATCTTCTTTCTCATTTTTACGACTTTTTTTTTTTTTTTAAAATGGAGGGTAATGAACCCTCCGATGCTGAAATGAGGGTATCAGACCCTCCTCCAGATGGTTTTACGGTTTCTCCAGGAAAAAAACTTCGTCTGTACCAAATAGTGACTCTGTTCTCCGCTCTTCGACACAATCTCTGCCTAATTCGGCTCAACTTCCACGTATTAGACAATACCAGAACGCCCGGCATCATCGAAAAACCGTTGGGTGGTATTCTTCCGTCCCAAAGGAAAACCTCTAAGAGTATCTCAAATTTGCAAAGACCTGACGTATAACTACTCAGGTGTCTTAGAAATGACGAAAGTCAATAAAGATAAACTTCGTGTTGTGCTCTCAAATTACAAAGATGCTAATGCGATAGTGAAAAACTCTTTGTTCACTAATGAATATAGAGTTTATATTCCGGCTCACATTGTTGAAATCGATGGTGTAGTTACGGAAAAATCTCTTCAACTTCAAGATTTTGTAAAAGCTAAGGGTATCTTTCACAATGCAAATATTCCACATATTAAAGTTTTGGAGGTGAGATCTCTGAACTCTTTGATATCTGAGGGTACTGAAAAAAAGTATTATCCATATGGCTCTTTTAGAATTTCCTTCGAAGGCACAGCACTTCCAAATTATGTGCTTATCGACAAACTTCGTCTTCCAGTTCGGTTATATACCCCTAAAATAATGACTTGCTTAAATTGCAATCAGTTAGGTCACACTAAAACCTACTGTTGTAATAAAACGAAATGCTCAAAATGTGGTGACGACCATGACGAAGTTACTTGTAACAAAGATGATGATAAATGTATTTTTGTGGAGATGTTCCTCATACAATTAAAGATTGTCGGAAATACAAATTACGTTCGATGAAACTCAAGCAATCACTTAAGGATCGTTCTAATCGATCCTTCGCTGATATGCTCAAGACAGCTTCACCTCAGGTACCCGAGGCTTCAGGAAATCCTTTCTCTGTTTTATCAGAGTATGATGATTCGGATTCTCAATTTGATCCAGTAATCACAGGAAGAGTCAGGAAGAGGAAAATTGCTTCTTCCTCTAAGCCATCTAAAAAAAGAGGATTGATCTCTAACAAGCCAGAATCTTCAGATTGTTCTGCTCTACCCAAGAATAACCCTCCTGGTTGGAGATCTTCAAATTATGACGTTCATTTCCCTGAATTGTCAAGCCATTCTCAATTTACTTCTCAATCGGTTCCTGATCCCTCATCTTTTTCAGGAGGTATTTCCTTTTCATCAATTGTTCAATGGATTCTTGATTTTTTCGGAATATCAGATTCAATGAAAGGTATCATTTTTGCTTGGCTTCCTTCTATCAGCCAGATAGCTAAACAAATGACTTCAAAGTGGCCCCTCCTCTCGTTCATTAATTTCGATGTCTAATTTATTGGATGATTCAGGTAAATCCTCTATTTTGCAGTGGAATTGTAGAAGTATTCTTCCTAAACTTGATTCTTTCAAGCAAATGCTCCATTTTTTGAATTGTGATGCGTTTACTCTTTCTGAAACATGGCTTCGTTCGGACAATGTGTTAAACATCCATGATTTTAATATTATCCGTTTAGACCGCGATGATTGCTATGGAGGAGTTCTCATAGGTATTAGAAAATGCTACCCATTTTACAGGATTCCCCTGCCTTTAGTCTCAGGAATTGAAATTCTAGCGTGTCAGGTACGTATCAAGGGTAAAGAATTATGCATTGCTTCTATTTATATTCCTCCAAGAACTATGCTTAATTATAGAAATCTTGTGAATATAGTTGAACTTTTACCGCAACCTAATCTTATTTTGGGAGATTTCAACTCTCATGGAATTGGATGGGGTAAGTCTTTTGATGATCGAAGGGCCAATTTGATTTATGATCTTTGCGAGGACTTCAACATGGCAATTTTGAATACAGGTGATGTAACAAGAATTGCTCCATCTTCAGGCCGCACTAGTTGCTTAGATTTGTCCCTGTGTTCTTCCTCTTTTTCTTTAGATTGTTATTGGAATGTCATCCAAGATCCACATGGAAGTGATCATTTGCCAATCACTATTTCCATTTCAAATAATTCAAAATCGTCTGAAACAACAAATATTCAGCATGATTTATCTAGAAACATTGATTGGAAGAGATTCTCTTCAATTATTTCAGAATCGGTGGCATTAGTTCATGAGTTACCCCCGCTGGAAGAATATAATTTTCTAACTGGTTTAATTCTTGACAGTGCTATTGATGCTCAGACGAAGCGCTTTCCTGGTAATTCGTTTCGTAGACGTCCTCCTAATCTGTGGTGGGACCAAGAATGTACGAATCTCTATAAAGATAAATCGAATGCGTTCAAGGATTGGCGAAAATTGGGCTCCCGTGAACGTTATGATAACTACATTTATCTGGAGCGTAAATTCAAAAGCTTCATTAAAGCTAAAAAGAGAGGCTATTGGCGTCATTTTGTAAATGGGCTTTCACGAGAGACTTCCTTGAGCACTCTTTGGAGAGTTGCCAGACAAATGAGAAATTCATCTCATTCAAATGAAGAAGTTGAATATTCAGAAAGGTGGATTTTTGACTTTGCCAAGAAGATATGTCCAGACTCTGCCCCCGCACCTTCTCCCTTCTTAGAGACATCTGATGATGTTGAGCCTCCGTTCAGTATGACTGAATTTTCTCTTGCCCTTCTTTCTTGCAACAACACGGCTCCAGGGTCAGATAGGATCAAATTTAATTTGTTGAAAAATCTACCTGATAATGCGAAGAGACGTTTGTTGAAACTGTTCAATGCTTTCCTTGAGCAGAATATTGTTCCGCATGAGTGGCGACAAATTAAAGTTATAGCTATTCTGAAACCTGGTAAACCTGCGTCTGATTATAATTCTTATAGATCAATTGCAATGCTATCTTGCATTCGCAAATTACTAGAAAAAATGATTCTCCATCGTTTAGACAGCTGGGTTGAATCTAATAATCTTCTCTCGCCATCGCAGTTCGGGTTTCGTAGAGGCAAAGGAACCAATGATTGTCTTGCGCTTCTTTCATCAGAGGTTGACTTTGCCTTGTGTAGTAAGCAACAAATGGCATCAGTGTTCCTAGATATCAAAGGTGCGTTCGATTCTGTTTCCATTGAAGTTCTTTTTCAAAAACTTCGTCTAAATGGGTTTCCCCAGAAATTAAATAGTTTTCTGTTTAACCTAATGCGTGAAAAACATATGAGTTTTTCTCATGGTTCTTCGTCAGTTTTACGCATTAGCTACATGGGTCTTCCTCAAGGCTCATGTCTTAGTCCAATTCTTTACAACTTCTATGTAAATGATATTGATGTTTGTTTATCGGGAAATTGTACTTTGAGACAGTTTGCAGATGATTGTGTTGTATCGGTAATAGGCAAAGACAACACCGATCTTCATAATCCTTTGCAAGATTCTCTTGACAATTTTGTTGATAGGGCCTGTAGATTGGGTATTCAATTTTCTACCGAGAAGACAGAGATGGATTTTCTTGTATTCTCAAGAAAACATCATCCTGCACAAATACAGCTTAAACTTTTGGATAGTCCTATTCGTCACTCGATGTCATTCAAGTATTTAGGTGTTGTGTTTGACTCCAAAGGAACATGGGGTAAACACATGGGCTACTTGAAACAAAAATGTCAGAAAAGAATAAATTTTCTTCGATCCATAACAGGAACTTGGTGGGGAGCTCATCCTGAGGATTTGATTAGGTTGTATAAAACAACCATTTTATCTGTTATGGAGTATGGTAGTTTTTGCTTCAGGTCCGCTGCCTGTACCCATATTTTGCATCTGGAAAGGATTCAATATCGCTGTTTGCGTATTGCTCTAGGATGTATGCAGTCAACACATACAATGAGCCTAGAAATTCTAGCTGGCATACTTCCTCTTTCCGTAGGTTTTTTCGAGTTATCATTCCGTTTTTTAATACGGTGTGAAACACTTAATCCGAAGGTGATAGCAAACTTAGAAAAAATGTTGAACTCAGGCGTTCGATCTTGGCAAATGTCTCTATATCATGAATTTATGACTTTGGAAAGTCCATCTGCTTTATCTGGTTTCCAGATCATTCCTTCAATTTTGTTCAATTCCTCTATTACTATTGACCTGTCAATGAAGGATTATGTGCATAATATTTCAGATGATCTCCGCCATTTAGTTATACCTGCGATATTCCTGTCAAGGTATGAACATATTGACCCAACCAAAACTTTTTTTACTGATGGATCTAGTCTTAATGGATCCACAGGCTTTGGTATATTCAATATCAACTTCTTCACTTTTCGTAGGCTTAGTTTACCCTGTTCGGTGTTTGTTGCAGAATTGGCTGCAATATACATGGCCTTACTCCATATTCAGACCTTGGCCCCAGATCACTTTTTCATTTTTTCTGATAGTCTCAGCTCTTTAGAGGTACTCCGTTCAGTGAGAACTAGATATACGTCGTATTTCTTATCTTAAATCCATCAACTTTTAAGTGCTCTGATTACTAGTTCATTTAATATCACTTTCGTATGGATTCCGTCTCATTGTTCGATACCTGGAAATGAGAAAGCAGATTTTCTTGCTAAGAAGGGCACTATGGAAGGAGACTTATGCTATAGGCCTATTACTTTCGATGAATATCTTCATTTTCCTCGTGAACGGGCACTTGTATCTTGGCAGTCAAGTTGGAATAGTAGTGATAAAGGTCGATGGCTATATTCTATCATTCCTAGGGTTTCTCTCAAACCATGGTTTAAAGGATATAATTTTTCTCGTCATTTTATACGGGTAGTGTGCAGACTCATGTCTAACCATTATTCTTCGAATTAACATCAGTGATAGTAACCTATGCGTGTGTGGTATAGGATATCAGGATATTGATCATATTGTGTGGTTTTGTTCTGAGTATCAAAATGACAGGATATCTTTAATCGAAAATTTTCGCAATAAGGGAATGCCACCTAATTTTCCGATTCGCGACGTTCTGGCTACTCGTAATATCGATGCTATTTCTTTAATTTATGATTTTCTCAAATCCATACACTTTCAAATATGAATATATATGTTTAGTTTTCCTTCGTTGTTTTGATTTTTTTATTAGCGTTTCCTTTTCTCTATTTCAACTTTTTTCTTCAGAATTAGAAAAGTGAGCAGATTTTCATCCCTTCCCTAGTCCCAAGGAGATAACTAGTTCCTAGGAGATGGTCATCTCTGCAACAAGAAGCTTAAACAAGAAGCCTATAATATTATCTTATTGTGAATTTTGTCATATTGTTTGTCCATATTGTAACATTTTTCGAAAAGATAATAGGGTTTTTATGCCTTTTTGAGAAAGAACATTGGCATTGTTCTACTCAAAGAGGCTTTTCCCTATTCATAAACACGGCTCATTGTTACTTAATGTTGCTGAGCCATTTGAAAATAAATTTAGTACAAAAAGTATGTAGATTTTTACGAAATGCTCTTTTATTATCCTCCTTTGATAGCTAAGTCCTTCTATTTATCCAATGGCTAATAATTCCAATTTTAACACCTCGACAAACTGGTGCATTCCAGGTACTGTGATGAAATCTGCGTTAATTAAAAATAAGCTCTCTGTATGCTGTGTGAATTGTCAAAGTATTTGTGCTCGTGCGCTTTGCAAGATTGAGGAATTGCGTCTGATTGTTAAAATAAGTAATGTTGATATCCCGTGTATTAGTGAAACGTGGTTGAATGAGAATATTGACAATTCTATTATATCCATTGATGGATATAATATTGTTCGACATGACAGAGTAGGTCGTTTGGGAGGTGGTGTATTAATTTACATAAAAAATGGTATAACCTGCAATTTGATCATGAAGTCCAATAATCAATTCAGAGTTACTAATACTGAATTTATCACAATTGAAGTACTTCTGGAAAACGAAAAAATACTACTGACTGCGCTTTACAACCCACCAGAAATAGAATGCAATGAATCACTTGAACATTTGTTATTGTCATATGGAAGTTTATACAACTTTATTTATTTCCTTGGTGATTTTAACACTAATCTCTTAGTAAACTCACCGAAGTCGGATAGGTTACGTAACGTGCTATCTACTCATTCGGTACAATGCTTGGGAAGCGAGCCAACGTTTTTTCATAGGAACGGTGCATCACTGTTGGACTTGATTTTGACCAACGATGCTTCTAAAGCTTGAGATTCAACCAGATAGAAGTTCCCGTGCTGTCCAACCACGATCTTGTATTTGCATCGCTTGATTTTAATCATAATTTATGTCCAAGAAACATTCATTTCCGTGACTATAATGCCATACAGTTTGACTCATTGATAGATGTTTTTCACTCAGCAGAATGGAGTTATTTTTACAACACAAATAACTCCAACCAAAAATTGGAGTTTTTCAATAATTTGTTAACGGATTTACACGATATGTTCGTTCCTATTCGTACAATCTACTCTAAGAAGAAGGTCAATCCTTGGTTCAATGCTACCACAAGTAGAGAAATTGTTAATCGTGATTTGTTATATAAGAGATGGAAACATCTTAAAAACCCCAATGCTCTTCTTGATTTTAAAAGAGCACGAAAAAACGTAAATGAGCTCATACGATCTGCCAAACGAAACTATTTTTCAGCCAGGCTAAACACGAGTTTGCCAACAAAAGAATTAGGGAAAAATGTCAAGAAGCTAGGAATTAAAACATCGGAGACACAAACTGTCAATAAGTTCACTGCAGATGAAATCAATCACTCTTTTTGCAGAAATTTTACCGATAATCACACAATAATTCATAATTCTAATGAATCAACGTATGTGGAGCGTGAATCTTTTTACTTTGATAGTATCAACCAAGAAGACGTTATTTATGCCATGAATGCAATCAAATCAAATACTCTTGGGCTAGATATGTTGCCATTAAAATTTTTGAAGGTTATATGTCCGATATTAATTGAACCAATAACGCACCTATTCAACCACATAGTTACTACGAGCGTTTTTCCAGATGCGTGGAAAAAAACCAAAGTTATATCCATAAAGAAAAAAACCCATTTGAGCTCATTGGACAACTTGAGACCTATCAGTATCCTTTGTGCATTATCAAAGGTGTTCGAAAAAATTATCAAAATTAATATAAGTAATTATATAAAAAGATATGACCTGTTAAGTCCATTGCAGTCCGGCTATCGAGCGATACACAGTACAAAAACAGCAATGCTCAAAGTATTTGATGATATTGGAGTCGTGATTGACAACGGAAGGCCAGTAGTCCTAGTTCTTTTAGATTTTTCCAAGGCGTTTGACACCGTTTCTCATGAAACACTGTGCCAAAAATTAAAAACGAAATTTACATTTTCAGATCATGCAGTTAACCTAATTAAATCGTATCTGTATTCAAGATCGCAGGTGGTTTTCAATAATGGAGTTTTTTCGTCATTTCTTTCCATAACATCAGGAGTTCCTCAGGGCTCAATATTAGGACCCATTTTATTCTCCTTATACATAAATGTCCTCCCTTGTGTAATTCAAAATTGCGAAATCCACCTCTTCGCCGATGATGCGCAAATATATTACAATTGTTTAGGAAAATGTGCAATTGAAATATCTCAGGAAATTAATGAAGACATAGCGAGAATCTATGAATGGGCGTGCAAAAATAAACTAGCACTGAATGCTAATAAAACAAATGCAATTTTTATTGATGGTTGTTTAAACGATTCACTGAAACCGGTTTTGTTGTTGAACAATGAGATTGTTCAATTCGTCGACAGCGCAATCAGTTTAGGCATACGTATCGAATCAAACTTCGAATGGGACAATCATGCAATGTCACAATGTGGAAAAATGTATGCCTGTTTGCGAACTCTTTCCAGAACTTCTTCATTCTTATCCACTGCTACAAAACTGATGTTATTTAAAAGTTTAATTCTCCCGTATTTTAACGCATGCGATTTTTTACTTGACTATATTTATGTGGCTACCTTCAATAAATTAAAGGTCGCCTTAAACTCATGTATACGCTACGTTTTTAATTTAAGTCGGTATTCTAGCGTTTCACATCTGCAGCATATACTTATTGGATGTCGATTAATACATTTCAGCAAACTTCGTTGTTGCTTTCTTTTGCATAACATCGCGAGTACAAAACAACCGAATTATTTGCACAGTAAACTTCAAATTATGAGGAGCAATCGTTACAAAAAATACATATTACCGCGGTATCGTACAACCAAGTACGGGAACTCATTTTTTGTTCGAGGTGTCGTACATTGGAATTCATTACCTGTAAATCTTTCCAATCAAAAATCATTCTTAGCTTTCAAACGAGGATGTAAAGAAAATTTCAGTTAAGTTAGTATATTTGTGTATTGTAAAGAGCATTTTTTGATAAGAAATTTTTAATATTTTGTGTAACTTAAAATTCGTAAATCCAAATTGATAAGTGGCACTTTCTACTAGGAACAACTCAATGTAACATAAAAAAGACTTGGTCTTACGTTGCAAAATAAGAATAAATATGAAATGAAATGAAATGAATGAAGATTTGTAGATCTCGTCATTTACTGTGCCCTTTGTCACGAAAGGCTCACTCCTCAGTCCGCAAGAGCAGATGGAATGCCAAACGAGATATTTGGAGGCGAACTTCGACATTTTCTTCTTCTTAAATTTGTCGTCCACATCGGCTGCTTTGCCGTGGTCCAACGTCAACCGCTCCTGGAACCGCTTCAACACTCTGGAGACGGTTGAATGGTGAATGTTCAACATTTTTCCCAACTGCCGGTGCGACAGGTCAGGAAATTCCAGGTGTTTAGAAAGAATTTGTTTTCTCGACTGGCGTTGGTTCACCTCCATTTTCGTTGAATCGAAAAACACGACTTCGAGTTTGACAGCATGTAGACAATACACATCAATGAGAAAGTGTGCAAAATTTGGTTGATTTTTACCCAATGGTAAAAAAGTTATGCCCTGTTGAATGTGTCGCAATAATTTCGTGTTCGCCCTTTAGTACATTAAACCGTCAACCGAAAAAGTTTATTTTCTAGGGATTAGTAAATTATCTTTATCATTAGTATACTTCTCTACAATAAAACCATTCAACTTCTTTTTTTAATTTTTATTTTTTACCTTACTTTTTTCGGAATATTTTGATGATGTATTCTATTAGACAAATCATTTCATTTGATACCAATATTGAAAATATTGCAAAAAATACACAGTCGACCATTTTGTGGCGGCAAACTTCTCGAATTTATGTTGTTCATTATGTAGTGTATTCTCCAAGTCAAGTAATTTTTAGCGGCGGTCAAATTGAATTTTTCAAGATCATGGAACTACCAACCGGTTAAATTGATCGGTTATATGGCTAGTTCGCAATATTTTGTATTGAAATTTATTTTTATTTTTTTTAATGATGTTATGACTTTTTCTAAATTCATGTATTGATCAATATTTTAAATTATGTTGGTCTCTCACTTCCAATTTTTCTGATATGCATATGTGGTATACCTATTTATACCGACCGGTCAAAATGACCGGTCGTGACTTTTAAAATTGCCAATTCCAAAATTGCTTAGAAACAACGTCAATCTGCCACTACGCTGCCAGCCAATCAAAATTTCCAGAACAGTTACTGCTTCTATACCACAAAATTTGGGAAATTTTTAGAGTTTTGTAATATATTGTGATGCAATTTTATTTTCTCATTGACAGTTGATGTATACTTCATAAATAGGTAATGTTGAAATTAGTTCAGTTGAAATATTCACAATATTGTGGACAATTGGGTTGATTGAAAAAATACAGTTATAGTAGTTTGCAGTATAGGTAAGTTGTGTATGTTTGTATTATATTGAGGGGAAAAAATAAAAATATTCTAAATATATATTTTTATCTAGTTATAAAAATTAATCCAAAATGCAAAAATGTTTTAGAGGACGTAACAGACTCAAGAGAAGACTTTGCTGTTATCGATCAAGATGTTTATGAAATTGAATTCTGAAGTTTGACCAGTATCTGATAAGAAAAAAAAAGTTTGTTTCCTCAGAGAGCAATAGTAAAGACAATTAACGTAGACAAAGAATGTTGATACTGTCGTCATCTTTGGATGAGAATAACCGTCAACTTAGCTATAATTTCTCCTGATGGAACTATTCGCACAAAAAGCTGAATGCACTTCAGGAAGGATATAAATAAACAGCATTTTCAAAGCAATAATTGGAGGGGTAGAGTGTGTGTATATGTGAAAATACGTAAGTATTTGTGTGGATACGTCATATCCACAAACGCATGAGAACGGAAGTTACGAATCGTTCATTTGGAGTGTACGCATAGCATTTTGTAATGTTGGTACAGTGTGCGATGAAGTGTTACCCTAATTTACTCCAAACTTTGATCGATCGGCTAGAAGAAACGGCTGAGCGTATCAATATGAAATGTTGACAGGAGTTTAGGGGATACACTATGCTTTAATTTAACTGCTAACATTCCAATTTACTGCAATATTTGCAAAATCACAGAAGATTTTCTAAAATAGTATAAAAACGTAATTTTGACACTTTTTTCAAAATTGATGGAAAAAAATCAAATTATTTTTTTCGTTAAAGCAACAAATTAAATTTATACGGAATTTATTGGAGTTTTCAAAACCACTTCTCCATTTGCGATGCGATAATTGTTTATTGAATTGTAATCAAAGATTAAGGTGTAACGTTCCAAATATATTTGCATGTAAAAGCCCTTCATGAATGTTATAGGAATCAAATGAAAGCGGTTTAACAAGGTTGATTGGATTTGTTATTGAGTTGGTGTTAGCCTACAGAAAGTTTGAAAAGACAGAAAGAAATCGATTTTTTATTACTTCCTGATATTTTCGTCCACTACATCTACATACACCCAGATAAAAATATGTTATAACATATTCCAAAACAAGAAAGTTTGAGCTTCAAAATTATATGCATCCCATCTTCATAGGTTGATTTTTCAAGAAGTTACAGCATTTCAAAAATCACTTTGCCCTTTGCACTCTGTTTCTCTAACTGTTATGTCTCTTATGTCTAAATAAAATTACAAATTGAAATACTATATTTCATGGAAATAGATGTATTTATCATTTACTTGCAATATTATAAAATATATTTTATTAAATATATTTTATTCTCTGTAATCTTTTTTTTCGAATTTTTATAAATTTGACAGCTAAACATCACACCGGTCAAAATGACCGGTTTGGTAGAAATAGGTATATAACAAATGTCGGTAGTTCTAGTGTTAAAAAGTCATTGTTTACTTGGGAACCGTGCCCATCTTGGATTTGGATTTTTATTGATCTTCTGTCGAGCACTTTCATTTGATACCCATATTGATGGGGCATTTTGGATTTGAATTTTTCATAAATAACTGTGTTCTAATAATCAATCTCTTTCATTTGATATTCATATTGAGGGGGTTCTGAGAAAATATATAATCCGCCATTATGTAATGGCCCCCATCTTGGATTTGCATTTTTCATAAATAACTGTGTTCTAGCTCTAGCCCATATTGGTTATTCAATATGGAATTATTATACAAATTATTCAAAATTTCCGATCTAAAAATAAGAAAAATCAAAACTAAAATACTCCGGATAATCGAGTCCGACTTGTACGTTATAAATGCATCGAAAAAACCGTTTCGAAGCAAATTGTGACGGGTGATGAAAATGGATCATTTACGACAATCTTGAGTGGCAGAAAACTTAAGGGAAGCGAATTAACCACTGTTAACTAATACAAAATTGAATAAATGTATGTTTTCCTATAAAATGATGCTTTTTTTCCAAAAATTGGCACGAAATTACCCGACAGCTCAGCGAATTTTCCCGACAACTCCTGATTTCTGTCCGCTTTTTATTTTCATTTTTCCTGATTTTTGAAAATAATTATTGGCAACCATGGTTGTGTGTGTGTGTGTGCTATCACTTCTTCCCGGTGGATTCCGTTTTGGCCTTAGGCGAACACGACGCACCAGTGCCCTTCGTTTCCACAAACAGGCTCTTGGTGACACCGTTCATCAGCTTTTTCTTTATGAACTTCGTCAACTTCGCCACTTCAATCTTGTAGCAGCGATTACATGCTCCAACCGCTGTATAATAATAACCGAGTGGATTACCGAGCTGGCACCTGCTTATATACCGGATTTTGTGATTTCAATAGCTTGCTTTCAATGTAATTTTTGAGCCATTGAAACAGGTGTTTGGATCAATAAGTAACAAACATATAACGCGTAGACATTTCATCTTTCGAATGAAGTGGTTACCACACCATTTCGTTGAGTTGGTTAGGAGGTTTTAACGCTCAAAATCGTTTTCGAAACTAGTAGTCCTTCGTCAAAAAGAATTTTGTGGCTGCATTGTTGTGCAAACTGGAAACACACTCGCGGCTTGTTGCGTTTTGATACCAAGAAAAAGTTCACACCGTAATACCAATAAATCACTCCCAGCGGAAATGCTACACATGCTACTCTCAACAGAGCAGGTAACAAGCTCTCCGTTAGATCATAGTTATAGATATTTCCCAGCGGTATCGCGCACGATCATAGCGATCTGTCAGCTTATTGATAAATGTGGCTCTGAAACACCCCCCCCACCCGGGTTCCTCGAAAACGAAAATTAAATCCCAAAATCCAAACTAGCCGGTGGGAGACACCGGACACCTCCCGCGAATGGGTGGCCTCGTAGCTCTAATTTACTCGTCACCCAGTTACTAATTAACATATTACACACAGAAACAGACACCGCGAGGAGGCAAAAAAAAAGAACACAGTTAGGCGACCGCCGTGACGAGTCTCTCTGAACGGCGGAGGTTTCGGAGCAGAACCAGCCCCGAAATCGATCGAAAATTTATGCGAAAATTATGCGCAAACCACGATCGAAAAACACTGGAATTAGCGCGTGAACGAGGGAGAGCGAGTTGATTTATGAGCTTTTATGCCTATTAGTGGAACGTCTGTTTACCCCGCTCGGTCTCACCTCCTTTCGCGCTTGCTCAACCAGATGATCACAGGCCCTTTCTTGTGTCGAGCGACGCAGCTCTTGTACACTTGCACGGGCGAAAGCTTTTAGATTAAGTTATCACTTGCCACTTACATGTCCAATATTACGGCTTATAACGCTGAACGGGATGGTGTTTAGGCGTCGTAAATCCCGCTCGAAATAAGACCAGGTTAATGAAAGTCCCTCCGGGGCGTCTTGTGCACAAAGCAAAGAAACAGTTACTGTGGCAATTGCTAAATGGATGTTTCCCTCCCTACGAGGAAGAGAGCGAGCGAACGAAAGCTCGTCACGGAACTTCCAGAAGCGCGGGCGACAGACTCCCGGGTTCAACACAAAGACCCTTAAAGAAACCCCCTCCGAACGACCAGCAGCAGCGACAAGTTGGAAGAATAATGGGCCCACGGAGCTCAAGGGATCGGGCGCCGCAGATAGTGCACGGGAAAATAGCATCTTTGGCGTGGCATGCCAAACTACCTCACATTTGGCACGGTTCCGAAGGCACGTTCTACTCCGACGCCGTCGCCGCCATAAATGTTAGAAAATAAGTACCCAGGCCGAATGATTATTACTTGGACACGATTTTTGGTTTAATGCATTTTTCTCCCCTTCCCACCACCGCTGTTCGACCCAAGAACTGGGGAAACAAAGAGAGGGCTCATCTCGCAAAAATCCAGTAAATCTGCCCATCGTCAAAACACAGATGAAACGGCCCCGATAAACAGACCAAGCGCTCAAGCGATTTGCAGGTCTGATACCGCAGTCTCTACTCGCTCTCAGGTTCCTGGAGGAGCGATTCAGCATTTTAATTTCACGATCTTAGTCCGCTGATATTATATTTGAGGTTAGGTTATTCTTTGCGCCTATGTGCGCGCTATTTTGGTCGTCGGCTGCAGTCCTAGGAACAGAATGAAAACGTGACGATCGCGACACGCGCTCTCGCGCGGGACCGAACCAAGAAACCTTGAAATCTCGCGATACCTTCGCCACCCGCCTTTTTCTTCTGTTTGCCCCGTTGTTCAAACGATCCAATTACATTGCGCAAATGGCGGCGGCTAGTCGTGAGGTGAAAGATGCGCTCGGCTCGGTCTCTCGCGGGTCGTGCAATGGAACACGCCGACAGCTCTCTCTGTGTGGAGGTTGCTAACCGATTCGATCCGGGACAAGGTGTGGGCTGTGCAGACCCTGGCCGGTGCCTCGAGTGCGATTGCACCCGAAACGCGCGCACGGACAGACGGTACGGACCGGTCAGCAGGGGGATTTTAGCAAGTTTGACAAATTTGGGGCCTGCATTCGACGAGGAAAAACCATCGACACAGGCCATTTGAAACGCGTTCAATCCGTTCCGTCACGAGGGGTTCGTTTTGGATATCAATCCACTGTTTTGTTCACCCACGAAATGGACTCTTTCATGGCGATACCGATTTTGGCGCAACAGCTGGCTGTTTGCTGGTAGACGGATTTAGACTGCGATTCAAGGTGCCTCGGCAGTGGGTATGCTTATGGACGCTTTGATTGTGTTACCACGATCTGTCAGTCATTTCGTGCGGAATTCAGCTGAGCTACAGTATTGTACGGTGACAATGGCTAAACAGCTAAACGCCACACGAAATCTCACTAGAAAACAAAAATAAAGAATAAAAAAACATTCAAGCAACACAAGAATTGACTCCGTAACTGAGAACAACAATATTTCATTAAACTTGGAACTTTCCGAGACAATAACGCTGAAGAGATTCATCGAACTTCATAGTTGGAGTTGTTGAAACCCCAGGTTTTGTGAACCTATTCGTAGTGAAGGAAGAACTCAGCTAAATGATGAGTCTTGCTATTCAATGATCATCAAAGTAGTTTTGGAACAAGACAATCAGTGAGATGCTGCAAGCCGGTGGAAGCCTAGATGGTTAGTCCGCGATTCAATCTTTTCCTTGCCAGAACAATACACAAGCTGTTCATAGGCTCCGAAGTGAGTTCGCTCTCAGACTTCGGCTTGCTAGTCGGAGCCAGCTAAATCTTTCATATTCCATTTTTAGTTTTACATTTTACACCTTATAGCTTCTTCTCAAACGGAATCCTGCGTTAAAAATTACTTTATCGTTGGAAGCCTTCGATAGCTTCGATAGAATAAACAAACTTTTTTTAAAAATAACATTTTAATGAAAAAAATGGGGGTCTTCGTAGCTACATTGATTGCGCGTTCGCTTACTAAGCGATCGATCGGGAGTTCAAATCTCAGAGCCCTCGATTGACCATCGTTGTGTTGTTATAGAATAATTACGTCTACGAAACAATCATCAGCGATGGAGATCGATTCACGGTCGAAGTCCTGGTCTCTCTCCGTCCGCAAAAGTATGACCATATCAACTCTCTCCGCTGTCCAGTTCAACTGAACAATGAAACAGAAGGGATACTCTTACGCCAAAATGGCTACTGTTTAATTTACAAGATACGATAAACATGCAACATGTACACGGTTAAACCCGGCCCTGTTTAGCTTCACCAGCTTGATGTGTTGACGTTGAGAGTTTATTTGGGAATGTTGTTGGTATGTCCATTTTCGCGTCGCTCAAACTCTCAACACTCATCATGCTGGTCGGGGTTTGACTGAATGTTGTATCTTCCACCCTTCTCTTATATATGCATCGTGCTTCGATATAACATGATTCTCTGAGCGGCACGAAAATGGGCATAGCAACTACATTCCCAGAGGGATTTCTCTAGAGATAGGCAATAGGCAAAAATCGAAGGTGAACCAAAACACGTGTAAGAAAAGCAGTTGTCAAAAATTAACTGAAAATTCAAAATAGCCGTACTTGTCAGCATAAGTGAGGGATATGAGTACCAACATAATGCCACGAAAAAAAAATCTAGAATCGAATATACGTAACCCATTTACCCGTCTTTGGTTTTTCGAATAGAACCAAATTATTTACGTTGTTAAATGACAGATGGCACTACGTTCGCTTCATC
The DNA here is from genome assembly GCF_029784135.1 of Toxorhynchites rutilus septentrionalis. Taxonomy (NCBI): domain Eukaryota; kingdom Metazoa; phylum Arthropoda; class Insecta; order Diptera; family Culicidae; genus Toxorhynchites; species Toxorhynchites rutilus. Next base: position 17,389,851 of record NC_073744.1, on the reverse strand, counting down.
GAACTTACGCGAGTAACATCAAATCGTCTAAAGCCAGGTGCATCTGCTTTTTGAATGTGCGCAATAAATTATTGAAATTTTTCTTATATCACACATGCTCGGATTGCAAAATGAAAATCATATTATTATCATCAATCCTGATAAAACACCAATTGAAGAGCACATGTGCATATCCAATGCGAATGTTGTTGGAGACATTGCTGGCGACTGCACAGCGACGCAAAAAATTGTGATTCGAAGATGAAACAAATAATATATAATAATATGGAGTTCATCATCGACACCCATCGGTCATACGATGCTTTCTGTCTTCTTCTTCAATGGTACTAACGCTCCTAACGTTTGTCGTATGATCATTCGACGTGATCAGGACAACGTCGTTTTACGATGCCGTGCGCTATGCCAACAATTCATGGTCGAACTATATGCAAAGATAGAGAGCGAACGACTGCGATTCATTCGACAGAATCAACAGAAGCGGCGTGAAGAACAATACATTCACTTGCGAGACGCTATCATGAGCAAAATCGACACAGCCTTTGCTATAGCCAGGCCTCAACGCATGCATTGTAATAACATTACATCACGTGTATTCACACAAAAAATGATGTTTTTAATGGGCTCTATCGCCACATTACATCCAGACTTTGCTGAATGTATGAGATTAAATGGCAAAAGCGGTTAGTCGATACAATACGCTCTGAGGAAATCGGTAGTGTTTTTCCTCTGCAATTCTAGATCCGTCTACTAATCACCTACTTTTCTATGTTCTGAAATCCGGTCGGGTCAGAATTGCCCGAATGGAACGCAATATTGCATTCTGTAATCCGTTCCGTAATCCGTGCAAATGGTGCGACCTTGCCACACAATTCGACATAGATTACATAGAGCTTCATGTTTCACAGAGTGAAGGGAAAATGGTAATGAATTCTCGGGTGAAATAAGCACGTTTCTAAAACAAAAATTATGAATGAAAAAAGACCTTAATATGTGTTCTGCAAGTGAATAAAGTGAATATTTATAGAAAGATAGTTAAATTAGGCCGGGACTATGTCTTCTAAGTATTTAAACAACTTCGAGTAATAAATTTTATTCAAATTCTAACAATTTAAAATTGCTTTCGGGTCTGATAATCCGATAGAGATTATATTTCACCAACGAGACAGCAGTTAAAAGATATTACTATTGATTTTCTTTATTATTTTTTTTTTATTTTTTCACATTACATTTAACTTTTAAGAGATCAACCATGTCAGTTACGTTAATGAAATACCGTCGATGGGGATGAAATTGGGTCAAAAACGGAGAAAGTTACTATCAGTAACATCTTGACAAATATCGCGAATAATTTCGAAAGCTGTGAACCGGGTTTCAACATATTTTTTCACTACTTTCAAGGCATAATACTTAACTGTAGTACAAATAGTTATTGTTGGATGTGTAAATACATGTGTAAATGTTCAATCGTTAATACATTTAAACACACTATCAACATATTGATTAGACAACTTTATACGGCAGAACACCGTTTGCTGGATCAGCTAGTCTATTGTATAGTATAGGCCCAAAATAATAAAAATACAATGTCACAATCATTCGAATTCTCGAGTGCAAACGAACTAATATCTTCTAGGGACAATATGTATTCAGACCGCTTTAAGTTCTCCAGAATTTAAAGTAAAAATCGCTTTGTTGTATAATTCAGTCCATATACTTGTGGATTTTCTGTTTGGAAAAGTTTTTAAAAAGCGAGATAATGACCCCGAGACTAGCTTTGCGCAGTGGCGATATCGTAACCAATGAGGTTTAGCCGAGATAAAAGTCTCCGTTGATTACTAAGAACAAAAGTAAGTGACACTGATAAAAAAACGAGCGAATGACACTGAGACAAAAACCCTACTTCTTTTGACAATATTTTCGGCCAATAGTTGAGATTTTAAGGAAATAATATCTCTCAATAATTCACGTACGCTATCATACTGAAATGTCTTCACATATTTTATATTGTCGTTTATATTGTGTTTACATTGCGGGCTAGATTATTGTTGTATCGTACACGAAAATTATCAACAAATATAAAAAAGCGTACAGTGTTGTGTTTAGAAACATTGAAAAATTTGTGAATTTTGTTGATATAAATCCGTTATTCTGTATTTTTTTTTTACAAAATTGAACTCGGACACAAAGTGAACTAAAATTCTGTTTTGAATTCCTCCTAATATGCACGCTATTTACCAATACTAACGCGATGACATTCATAGCATACCTGGTAACCGTTTAAGTTCGTTGGTTTGAGCTCACGGTGGGTAAACAATAAAGCCGTCGATTAATAGTGTATCTACTTTTCGGCATCAGAAATCAAGTTTTCGTTTCACTTTATATAAACGTTAAAATAAGATTGTGCACGCGGGCAACGAGATTCGTTTTAGTATCAGTAGTAGTGTGGATTGAAGTCAGGTTGAATGAAGAGGCAGATTTGTATTAATTAGTGACGTCAATTAGAATAACCATTTGCTAGAATAGTTCATCAGTCATCCTCGCTCTTAACGGAATTCATTCCCAGTCAATTTAAGGTAAGGTTTAGTAAGTCAAGTCAAAATTTCTAGAAAATCTTCTACGAAATTGAACCGGTCGTCGATTATTGATTACAAAAGTCAAAATCACAAATTCGACAGGTTATGGAAAGAACACCAATAGCTTTAGAGTATTGAACTTGTATCCATAGAGCTTAAGAAAAACTCCCGATAAAATGTGAGAACCCTCCAGCGAGGATAGCCCCCGGTTCAAGTGCAACGAAGTCCGTACCCAACAACCTCCCAACGATTTGTTGTCCACAGCATGCAAGCAACCCTCTTCCACCGCGGTTGGCAACATTCGTGATCACTAGCGTTTGTTGTGCTATTAGCTCCTGGTTGGGAATCGGTTGCATTCCCGGAGTATGTCTCACCGAGAGATGACCGTTCTCCGATAACACCCCACAAAGCCCAATATCCATTGTATCCCCCATTGGAGGAATAACTCAGCAGAAGAATTTTAATTTGGCATGATTTCTTCTCCTATTCCAGTGGTCTCTGTGTGTTTGGGCAGCGCGCGGATTTCTTATCATCGCGCAGTAATCGCGCTGTTGTTTTCGTTGTTTCCCCATACCGTGCCACTGTCTTCACATCCAACCGTGCCCCACTCTCCACCAGCACTCGTTTAACGACACGACCTGGTCTCGTCGTCCAGAGGACCAACCGTTTCGTAAACCTTCACACACAAACTGCGCCGAAGACGATGACGACAACGACGATACGAAGGCAAGACAATGAGCAAATATTTCTTCCCATAAAAAGGGGCATTATGTAATTTTGTAATTGAAACAATTATGGTTCCGTTCTTTTTTGTCCTTCTTTCCTTTTCGCTCCGTGACAAAAATAGCCCACCGATTTTTGTTTGCTAACAACCGTCGCCTACCTGGAGTTCAACCTTTTGGCATTCTTCTTTATCAGTCTGTGGGATTGGAACCGGAATCAAGTACAACAACATGTTCCCCTCCCAGTGAGGCCAAATCATTAGCACTAATTGAAGAATCGCAACCGGATTCCCTCCCTAATGTCAATATTGCATTTTTTTTTGCAGGTTGATACACTGTCCTAATCCAGCCGGGATATCATGAATGACGATCATCTCATCAGTGAAAGTCGATCTTGTTACCGTTTAATGTTTTAATTGGTAGCAAAATGCGGCCGCTACGGGTGCCTGCTCTGGTGTAACTGTCACGCTGGGCGTGTGCTACTTAGAACTTGGCATTTGGTTGCTCCCAGTGCTCAACCAGATCAATCAGTATCACAAACCAGGGGCCCTACGGTGTAACGGAGTGAACGGACAAATTATTCGAGCCGAAGCACACCCGATCAGCTGTGTGTTGTACCCGCAGAGTGCGCCAGTTACAGCGACGGTGGCCATCAGAGTATCGGATCATTGAGGAAAATTATTTTCAGAGGGTTTCCTCCGTTGGCACGTGGAATGGGAGGGTAGACAGGAGCAAAAAACTGGTTGGTACTTGAGCAGAGACAAGTAGCCAGCGTTCCGTGAGAAAGGTTTTTCTTCTTAGTATGTTGAATCTAGTGTTAATCTTACTCTTATGTCTTCCCTTCCTCATTCTTACTCTCTTCATCTTAGTATTGTTCTTAGTTCAATATTCATTTCTATTCTCATTTTGAAATTTTATTATGTATTTTCTGTTCCTAATTGTTGGTTCTCAACTCTTAACTCTCATTTCTCAGCTCTCAACTCTCAACTCTCAACTCTCAACTCTCAGCTCTCAACTCTCAACTCTCAACTCTCAACTCTCAACTCTCAACTCTCAACTCTCAACTCTCAACTCTCAACTCTTAACATTCAACTTTCAGCTTTCAACTCTCAACTCTCAACTCTCAACTCTCAACTCTCAACTCTCAACTCTCAACTCTCAACTTTCAACTCTCAACTCTCAACTCTCAACTCTCAACTCTCAACTCTCAACTCTCAACTCTCAACTCTCAACTCTCAACTTTCAACTCTCAACTCTCAACTCTCAACTCTCAACTCTCAACTCTCAACTCTCAACTCTCAACTCTCAACTCTCAACTCTCAACTCTCAACTCTCAACTCTCAACTCTCAACTCTCAACTCTCAACTCTTAACATTCAACTTTCAGCTTTCAACTCTCAACTCTCAACTCTCAACTCTCAACTCTCAACTCCCAACTCTCAACTCTCAACTCTCAACTCTCAACTCTCAACTCTCAACTCTCAACTCTCAACTCTCAACTCTCAACTCTTAACATTCAACTTTCAGCTTTCAACTCTCAACTCTCAACTCTCAACTCTCAACTCTCAACTCTCAACTTTCAACTCTCAACTCTCAACTCTCAACTCTCAACTTTCAACTTTCAACTCTCAACTCTCAACTCTCAACTCTCAACTCTCAACTCCCAACTCTCAGGTTTCAACTCCCAAATCTCCTCGCGTTTCGTTCCTCATTTTTCAATTTATCAATTTTTCAATTTCTCAATGGTTCAATAATTCGGTTTTTTTAATTTTGAAATTTTGAAAAATTTTGGAATTCTGAAATTAAAATATTGTTATTTCCAAATTTTGAAATATTAGAATTCTAAAATTTCTAAATTATGACATTTTGAAATTGTAAAATTTTGAAATTTTGAAATTATGAAATTTTGAAATTTTGAAATCTTGAAATTTTGAAATCTTGAAATTTTAAAATTTTAAAATTTTGAATTTTTGAAAATCAGATTCCATTTTTTTCCTACATTTTGATTTTATTCAATTTTTAATTGCTAACTCTTCTAATTGTTTTTATTTATTTACTAATTTTCCTATATTTTTCTCGTCTCTATTTGTTTATCCTCTGTTCTTTTATTCCTCCATTCACCTATTCCTTTATTTCTCTATTTCTGTATTCCTCTTATCATCCATTCTTCCATTCCTCTATTCCCCTGATTATTCATATTATCTCTACGCTTTCGTTTCTCTCTCTTTTCTTTGTTATTCTTTTCTTTTCTCCTTGTTCTCATATTTTTTCTTAAATATTTATCTTCATTCTATCTATTATGGTCTATTTTTTCTATTATTCCTATTCTCGCTATGCTCTCCATTTCCTTCTACCTCTATTCCTTTCCTACTTCCGCTGTTAATTATATTCTCTTTATTCTCTCTATCCTCTCTTTTCTCTTAATTCCTCCTATTCGCTCTATTCACTTCATTCTTTCTTTTCTCTATATTTCCTCTATTCTCTCTATGCTACATTCGCCTTGTTTTTTAGTCTCTCAAATTGCTAATGTCAAAACGATAAAAGTTTCTTTCAAGCATGATTTTGGTGCTTTACTAACTGTGCCGTAGAAAAACGATTTTCCTATTCTCTTTACTCTCTCTCTCTTTCTCTTTCTCTCTCTCTCTCTCTCTCTCTCTCTCTCTCTCTCTTTCTCTCTCTCTCTCTCTCTCTCTCTCTCTTTCTCTCGTCTTTCTCTCTCTCT